>NW_016690474.1:273689-356189 GCF_001604755.1 Lepidothrix coronata
ACTGAGTTTGATGGAGGTTACTGAAACAAGGACCCTTGTAGCATTTAGAGAATTGGTGGTTAAACTGCTTCACTGATAGACTTCCATTCCACGTTTGATTACTATACTTTAGAATATATAATTATGGCTATGAAGTCAATCACTGACTTCAAGTCAGTGATAGTGGTTGAAGAGTGGGGATTGTTAGAGGTTCCAGAGTTGAGATCTTCATAAGTCCATAAAGTCTGGGAAATAAACACAAAAATTTTTTAATATAGGAAAAACAATTCAAGAGTACAGCAATTTAAACACATGACTGAGTCTGTAAAACCGCAATGCTAAAGCTGCGTATTGTTTCCCTGTGGCATTGCTTGGAGAAGAGGGGGGAAAATACCCAGTAAAACCCACCCAAGTTAGAGAATGATGTAGACTTCAGGAAAATGTTGTGTCCCTGTCCAGTTTTAACTTCTGTTGATGCTAATGGAAGTTGCTTGCTGGTGAGGTGATACTGGAGTATCGAAGACTAATACCTTAATTTGTAATTACTTACATATAAATTTTATCATTTATTTGACTTTTTTCTCTGATCATCAGGTATGCTGGGTCATTCCACAAATAAATATGTGTTATCCCTAATCTTTTTTGAACAGTGTCATAGAATCATAGCATAAATGATGTGATTAACAAATAAGGCCAGAAACTTATTTCATTGCCAAAACTGTATGGTGCAGTTGCATGAAGTGTCATCCCTGTCAGTATATTGGGAAGATGTTGGGAACTGCTGAGACAATGTTTAGGAATATGCAGTTTGGGTCTACCTTTTGGCTAATGTTAACATCTCTATATTTACACAAGCACAAGTTTCATTGTGCTAAGTACATCTGACAAGTCATCTACATCTTTATGGTAAATTGCTTTGCTTTTTCAAAACTAAAATATCTATAACTCAGCCACTTCATTGAAAGCTGCACACAGGTGTTTGGTGCACTAAAGCACTAAAGTAATTTATGTGTATTAGTCTGACCCTTCTTAACGTTAAAACAAAACTATTTTTGTTGTTTTCTTCAAAAAGCTTTCAATATGATGAATCTCCAATAAAACCAAATGCAGCTTCTGATGATTTAAACTGATCTTTTAAAAGATAAATCAGATTCCATGGTTAGCACTGTAATCATCTTGTCATGCTTAGTGTGATTATTCACCTTTTAAAAGTAATAGCAAAGTTTTTCAGGTTCTGCAATCTTCTGCAGGTTCCTGGAATGAAAGAACTGTATACATACCATGTAAAACAGACTGCTGGGTGAAGCTTTATATTTATAGGAAATTATATATTGACCTCATATTTAATCCAGTGTACTTTAAAACAGAACAGGTTTTTCAAGACTTAAATGAATTTAGTGAAGGTTTCATTAGGAAATACTGACAGAGTGTCCCTCAATTTGCTAGGAAAATAGTTGTGTCATTGTCTGTCATCTTGCTAATAAACAGTTCAGAGTTAGGTGTGAGCATTTTAGAATGCTATGGCAGCTATGGCAGTCTGCCCTGTATTTTAAATTAAAAATGTATGTCTTAGTCCACATTGATCTGAATTTAGCACCAAGTTTTCAGTAAAGAAAATGATTTTTTTTAAAATTTTTGTTGCAATTAGAAATTGTTTGTCTTGGGAGAAAGTAGAGGAAAAAGATTGTAATGATTTTTGTGCATCAAACTTTTATCTGGTATTGCATTTGGAGGGTATGTTGGCTACTGTGAGTGCATGCATCTTAAGTGGACTAAAATTTTACTTTTAAACTTCCTCCTTTGATTTGGACAGTGAGAATGAGAATGGTGAGAATTTCTGTACAACTGGATACATCCTGTTTTGGTGTTAACAGAGCATAGGCAACACTGTAGTTAACATCTTCTGAAACACAGTACTAATAAATACAATTAATGTTATTTTAATGGACATTTTTATGTTGCAGTGATCAGTGTAAGCTTTCATAGTGAAGTACAGTTAGTACATGTGGTATTGCTACAGTACTAATTACATTTATTGCAATGGCTTTTGCTCTGTGTTTCAACCGTGCTTTTGTGAGGTGGACTGTTTCACAGAGGCATGCTGATAAAATATATGCTATGAACACAGCAGATGATACTAGAATAAATAAATGTTGAAGTTGGTTATAGCTGTCTGAAGGCCTCTTAGTTATGAAATATATATCAGGGTTGGTCCCGAGGGTTTTGAGGATAACTGTGGCAAGAGGGCATATACTCAAAGAAGAGTCTGTTCTCTGTGGAGCTTTCCAAATTTGTTGATACAAGCTCTGTCACGTGCACCACTTCATATTTTTACCATTGTTGTTCCTAAGTTGCTCAAAGGTTGCAAACAAAATAGAGTCCTGTCGTGGTAGGGATTCTGCAAATAAAGAAGGCAGGGGTGTACAATCCAGCATGGTGCCTAAGCTACTTTTACAACAGCGCTTATAATATTAGTCTTGGAATGAGAAATAGTGGAGTGCTGTCATTGCAGCAGTGCCCCAGGCTAAATACCATTCTGAGAAGTGGGACCAGAGACCATGGGCAAGGTAACTTGAAATTACGACTCTTGAGGATGGAGCTTGTGTCTATCTGACATTGGATGCTAGTGCAGGCGTATCTGCATCTTAGTTCAGAACTGCAGGAAGGTAACTGATAACATTACCACACCATACTTAGTAGCTTACTACTTCTGCATAGGTAGCTGTGCTGTCCATTAAGCAGTTATCAGACCTGTGCCAGATGTTTAACTTAGGTAAATCCATCCCTGATGTTGGAATAAGAGCAACTTTATGAAGTGAACGACTCTCTCCGGCCTGGTTTGCTGATTATTTATTTATGTTTTTTCCAGTCATCGTGCAATGCTTCTCATGCTGGCATCTGCTGGGGTAGAAAGACTGATTCTTTTTAATTGCTGATATTAGATTTTTAATGCTAGAAGACTGTACCTGTGGTAGGGTATAATATTGAAGACTGGGGCCACAGTGGAGAAAAGGATATTAAAAATAGAAAAGTAATAGGATACTTTCTGTTGCGCTTCTAATGAGATGTTCAAAACTGATCAAAGAGAGCACTGAAAGGAGACAGTAAAGCCAACAAATCTCTTCATGTTTACTTCATTCCCTGGAATGCCATAACCCAGGGGAAAGGTGATTTCTGATTTATGAGCTGGATGTGGCTCCCCCTGAAACAGCTGACCTGTTATACAACACAGTCCCTGACACCTGTGCAACCCTTTTGCCTTAGCTTTCCTGGGCAGATGGCTTGGGGATTCAATTTCTGTGAGTCTAGCTGGCAACAGGATCTGTGCCCAGTGGAGGTGGCACACTCACCCAGTTACAAGGGCTGTGGCAGGAGAGTGGGCACGTGTAGGAATAGAGTTCGCTTAGCTAAGAATCTCCCTGATGTGGAGAGGTGCCAATGAGTAAAGTGAGTGCACAACATGATCTGGGTAATGCAGGGAGGTCAGTCCTTCATAAATGGAGGAGACCATTAAATAGAGCAGGTTCTCAGGAAGCTGGCACTGAAAATATGGAGAAAAAGGAGATAAAGAAGAAGGGCAAATGAGTCTAAAACCAGGAAGCAGCCTGGAAAGTGACAGTACTGGACTTAAGAAAGGCTCTGAGGGAGGAAGACAGTAAGACTCGGTGCAGAAAAAAGGGTCTTTCCAGAGACAGGCCCTGGTGTCAGTATAGGGAATGGCTGGAATAGAAAGAAGTAGGGTGGGGATTGTGGTTTTCCTGAAAATTTTTCTTTGAGCTTCTGTGCAAAATGGTTCTGTGCAAAATGCAAACAGAGATATCTGTTTGGCAAATCCAGGTGATTATGGGAATAAACTGACAAGTGTTTTGCTAAAGCTGAGTAGGGAGATATTCATCTTTTCTACAACTATGTCCAGAAGACTCTGTTATCACATGAAGGGAAATATCTGTTTAAAATATACTTCAGGTTCTCTTTAATGGTGAAAGAGAGGATGAGTCTGAGCAGCCCAGTCTTGATATGGTGTTGATAAATATTCAAGTGTGGTTGTGGACATTCAAATGGTCAAGTCAGGCTCTAACAAGAGTACTCTAGGCTTGTTGGCTTTGAAGCTATTGTTTAAAAAGAAAATGTCTTTTGTCTGGAAGGCTACACACTAACCATATGGATTTAAGTTTGGAAGATACAGTTCTTCTGTGAAATTGTATTTATACCATAGATATTATGGCAGAAATGGGTTTCCTGAATTTTATACTTTTGTTTCATGTGCTTTCTTTCACTTCTGATAGGCAGAGATCTTTCTAGTTCTCTCATATATGCCTGCTAGGCTTGGTATCTTCTGTAGTCAGTGTATATGGATTTATAGCACTGCCAGGCCCAACTGCTAGCTTTGGGTAAGAGGCCCATTTTCTGTGTCCTGTATCTGCTCTCACAACCTGACATTGCAGTTTACTGCTCTTTCCCACCTTGAAGATTAGAACAGGATTAGGAAATGAGGAGGGATGGGTGCTGGAAGTCAGGCAAACTAAGGGAAGTCCCACAAGATCCTGCGTGTTCTCACTGCTGCTCTGAGATTGGAAATTCTCTCATGTCTCAAGAGAGACGGGAAAAACTGACTCTGGCATCTTCTTACAATACTTTGACATGTTTCATTCCCAAATGAAGTGAAAACTTTGAGGTAGTTGATTTGGAAAGTTAGCCACAGAAATGTGTGAAAAAGTGTGTGCAGTATTTAGGAGAATCCACTGCAGAAATGTCTGGGAGTACACTTGTTTTCACATGCTTTTATTATTTTCTGCTGTTCTTATGACTGCTTTTGGGAAAAGAAAGCCTGAATTTTGCATTGCAGTTTTTAATACTTCAGCAGCTGGTTTTCCTGTGTCTGTTGGGATACTTGATCATGAAAGCAGGCCTTCAAGCAGATTCTGTTTACTCTATGGCACATGCAGTAAGTGTGACACAGCATGAAAATGTCCTTATTGTATGTGTAGTGTAGAGCTGATATAGTTAATGTAGTAACTATTAGACAGGAGGCTTGGGGAGTCTGCAGTTTAGCCTGATTATTTGTAAAGAGGTCTCACAGCTTAGCACCAGAAACAGTAAGGTGTTAAATGATGGTCAAAATTGTAGTCCACTGCCCAAAGTAGCTGACCTGTCAACTCTAGTAAAGATCAGTACAAACAGGAAGCCCAGTGTCACTAACAATATAACTTTTTATTTTTTGAAATTAATTTTGTTGAACAGTCTGGTAAAAGAATAATGCAGAAGATTCTGAACTTTAAAGTTTCGTCTTGTGTTGCTCACATACTCCTTCAATGACAAGGATGTTTTCTGTAGATGATACTTGAGGGTAGTGGGTAAATTATTTCAGTATAGATTTCTCTCTTTTTCTTAAATTGTATGTAACGTTTTATTTGTAGAGCAGCAGCTGTGTTGGCCTTAAGCACACATCAGTTAGGTGAGGTCGAGGTGTGACAGTGTTGTTGCAAAAGACATATTGTCAAAGGACTTTCTTTATGGGTTGTGAATTCAAGGCATGTGTATTATTACCAAAATCCTTCTGGGGTTATGGTGGCAGCTTTTTATGGTAAGGGATTGTAGCTGATCAGTATAGAGAACTGTGCAGTTAAATCTGTGGCTTGTGTGGTTTTGGTTTGATAAATTATTCTTGCTTTCTGTGCACTTGCTAGTGTAAGCCACGTGATTTGTACTAAACTTCACTAGTGAATGCCAGTTACAAGCTCTGAATGATTTTAGTGTTGCTTGTTGCTTAACCAACAAGGAAATGTGAACCATTCTTCTTCCTCCTGTATACTGATGCAACTTCTCTTTCCAATATTGAATAAACGGTCCCCTGTTAGAACAATTGACATCTGGAAGACTCTTCACAGTGCTTCACATAGCAATGTTCTGACTCAGCCATTAGTTGTCGGAGCTCAAATCAGGGTCATCTCAAGAAATCTGTAATGCCTTTTACTTTTAGCAAGAGCTGGCCTGAAAATCTGCTTAATGTTGTCATTCAAAATTTACATGGTTTCATTAAGCTTATTAAAAGCAATGAAAAATGCAGCAGTACGTAGCACTGATAAAGCCCTTTCACCTTGCTATTTCAAATCACGTTTATGGACGATGAATTTAGCTTCCCAGTAGCCCTGGGCAGAGGTATTATCTCCATTTTATGGACAGGAAAACTGAGTTAGATTCAATGACTTGTCCAAGGTCATATGTAAGACTGATAGTATTGAGGAGAAAAAAATGTTCAGACTTCTGTCTTAATTACACAATAATTTTTTTGAATAAACTCAGTGTCTTAGACAAGATGCACCTATGTCTTTGTCTTTAGGGTTTTAAAAATAATTTTGAGGATTAATTTTTGAAGAAATGAATTTGTATTTTCCTCAGAAGCGTGATTCTCACGACTGAGAATATTAAGGAGAATACATATCCTTTTTTGTAGACTTCAGTTCACTGCTTCCTACAAAAACTTTGTTGTAGTCCACTTGGGCTCTCTCGTTGTCTGCTTTTGTGAAATAAATCTGCCCTCATTATTTAGCATTCTTACATTTGCATATGTACAGGAGGGAACAGCTGCTTTCTGCAGGGATTTTATGTACTCATTCATATTCCCACAGTGGTGGCCTTGTTCTGAAACACACTGCTACCCTGTGGAAAAGCAGAATAATACATGGACAATATAGTAATCAGCCTGTTATTAAACATTTGGAAGTACAGCCATAAAGGGAAAAATATAACCATATAGTTATATTTTTAAATCTGAAGCAAGTGCTATGGGATGATGATGTATAAAAGCCTCTTCCTCTTAGAGCTTCTGCAAAGCTATGGGGAAAAATTCTTTCTAAAAGAAATTTTGCAGTCCCCTTCAGTTTTTGAAAAACAAATCTAATTTTATTACTAAGAGTGTTTTGTGTTTAAAAAGGGGAAAAAAGTGGTAATGCTTATTTCTCATTTGAAGGTGATCTTGGACATTGCATCTTAGCTATTGCCGTATCCATGGACAGAAAATTATATGCATCTATATTGATATAAGCTTCAGATTTCCAAGCATGGTCCTGACTACAGTTCAGTTCTCAAAGATTTGTGGATAGCAAGGCAGTCACAGGAGTTTGACTCTTCATTTTTTTTTTTTTTAAACTACATTTTGGCTGTGTGTTTTCTGATGCCTAAACTTAGACTTTAAGAGAACTAAAGCTCCAGTCAGACGTGTAAGAACACATTGCATTCTTACATGTTGTGAGAAAATGCAACATCATAGTGATGTTTTTCTTAGTTTTGAGAACTTTGCTTTTGAAAAAAAGCGAATAGATTCACTTTGCATTTGTCTTTAAAATTTTGAAGAATTAAAGTGGCTTTGAGGAAGCATATGCAATTTTATCCCGAAGCATTGAGACATGCATATACATGAAGTTGTGGAAACCTGTGCAGTTAGAATGGAAAGTCTTAGAATGTGATAGTTATAACTGGACCAATAATTTAAAATAATACAATACAAGTAATAATTCTGAAAGAAATGCTTCCTTGCTGGAATTTTTTCTTGCTATTTTGCCACCTTCTACTATTGGGCTTGTTGTTTCAGTAGTAGCAGAGACTACTAAAATATTTTAAAGGGGGAGGAAAGCACTTACAGAATTATTAATATTCTGCTTATGGACATCTGAAAAAAATGGAAGGTCGTAGTCTGACCTAGAGGCCTTGGCAGTGTCCTTTAAACAAGCATTAATCATATGTAGTGCATCAAATCATCATGTGCAAGATAACATTAGTGACCTCTCCAACTGAGGATAACAAATGACTCTTAATTTTCCTTTTTGTACATGACAGAAGTGTTGACAACCTCTCTGTATATTTTTTTGCCCTGTATGTAATCAACTGATCATTTTCAACACAAAATTTTCCTTAAAGTACATCTTTTCACTCCTATTTCTGCATGATAGGGACATGTAGAGAAACATGTAACGGATTAGTCATCATATGTACATGTTTATTTCTGTTGGGATGTCAAAAAGCAAAGTACTTTCTGCATCTTCTATGCTGATGAAATGACATACTGAACACAGGGAATTGAACTACATTGACTAGTTAAAATAAAATTTATAAAGCTGTGCTTCAAAATGTGGGTAAAAGTACACAATACTACAGCATTCTTGGGGAAAATGCATATTGCTTGAAACATATTGTTGATAGTCACATGTAAAACCTGAAATAGTCATGCATCTTCTGCATCACCTGTATGAAAGTTGCTTTGAAGTCCTAAAAAGGGGGCATTACTCTTTGTGACTGGAGTGGTGATGTGCTCAGAGACATCTTTATATGCGGTTGGAAAGTCTGAATAAATATTTTAGACTGAAGACTTAATTGCCTGTCAGCTGCTGAAAAGATCTTGTTAAACCAATTATAACCCTCTGATGCCTTAGTCTTTATTTTGCAATGGTCAACACTGCAGTTGTACGGTACTGGAGGAGTCCACAGGATCAGTGTGTGTTAAAGGGTTAACAGGCACCTTAGACAATATTTTGCTGCCTTTACAGAAATTGCTTCAGGTTTTCAGCATTCTGGCCTGTCAGTCTTGCCACCTGCAGTCTGATCTCTCCAGCTGGTTTCCTGCTCCCATTTTTGCAGCCTGGCCTTAAGCATGAGCTGTGGCTGCTTGGCTGAGCCCTGCAGAGACTTGCAGCTTGTCACTATCCTGATGTTCATTCAGCCCTTTGCTATGGATTTGGAGGCAAAGGCAGTGTGCCATTTGGTGGCACCTCGGGGTGCTGTACATCAGGAGTCTGGCCTTGCTTCGTCTTTCACTGGTGGTGCCAACTATTACTCTGTCTCCCCAGTCATTTTTCCTGTCTGAATTTCACTGAATGGCGGTGGGACAGAGTTCACAGAAGTCTAATATATTTTAGGGTTTTGCTGCAGCTGCAGACTTTCCTGGTGGCATTTGTTTGCTTGTTTGTTCTTTTTGGCACTCGTATCATTTAGATACCAAATTAGCAGCCTCTGTTGCTAGTTGCTAAAACTGAATGGTTTATAGGAAAATGCATAAGAGAAGGATATTGGATTAAATCTCAGAGGACTGACTTCTCTTAAGTACCATGTACCATTTTTAAAAAGTCATAATGAGTGGCTAAATAAACTCTCTGTGTTTTAGCCATGTTGCTGGAAGCTTTCAGGAAAACACTGAGTGGTGATTTCAACCCCCATCCACTGGTCAGTCAAGACCAAGTACAGTTGGGCTTTTTCAACTAGTCAGCTAGTAATATTGTCAGTAGGGTAAAGTGAAACCCTCTTATTTGATCATGTAGGCAATGTCTAGGAGCACTCATGGTGCTCACATCAATTGCAATAGATGTCTTTGTCATCCTTGCTCTTTTCGTCGATTGGTTGGGGTATTGCAAATTAGAGAAGATTAGACACTCTTGCTATAATCCAACTAAATATTGAAGCTATATTTGAGCTGTAACATTATTGCTTTGCTGAAGTCCCCTGTGAGAGTTTTGCCAGAAGTTTAAAATTCCTAAGTCAGATCATATTCTGTATTACAGAAATCTTTGAAAAAAATATTTTATGCAACAGCTTCCAGCTCAGTGGGCTTCGATTTATGTACATCTGAATAACAGAGGAAAGATTAATAAATCTGAGCCACTATGCAATTTATAATCCTTTACATACCTACAAAATGCCTTTTTCCCTAATAAGCTTACATTCTAATATGCGTTTAACAAGTAAGATTCAGATTTCATCCTTTTTTAGTGACTTGCTTCAAGAGAAGATCTGGAATTTTAGTTCTAGAAAATAATTTCAATTCTGAGTTTGAATTTCTGTTTGACTAAAGTTCTTGCAGAACTTGCAGAGAGAATGTTTTATGTATGGCAGACACTGTACTATGCTGTGGGATAACAACTGCCTAAATCTCTTCTTCTACTTGAAAAGGACACCACAAATGACATAGGTGTGAAATTCAGTATTTGCCTCTGAGTTTGTGTCATCATGGGTAGCTGCAGGTCATTAGTCTGATTTTTGGACGGCTGATTCCTTCTTATGGGGAGAGACAATAGATCGTGTCTTTTTGTTTTCTTTTTCTTTCAGTATGCTGACTTGTTTTGTGCTGCAGCTCACCTCTTTCACCCTTTAAGTGGTATTGCTCAACAGTGACACCTTTCTGTGTTTAATAACTAAGTGATAAACTGTAGGTTGTTCCATATTATAGCATGGCTTCAGTCATGTTTTTTGTTTTTTAAGACTAACAAGAAATAGTGAAACAAAGGGAACAGATGTGTGCTGATTTTTGGCTTTTTCATCTAAGAAGATCCTGTTGGATCCTAATGGCCTTCAGTGTTGAGGTTCATCATTAACCCTTCAAATTAGTGTTCCTACTATAGGTTTTTCTTTTTTCCTGTAGATATATTTCAGATTCAAATAGTCAAGGACGTCAAGTTTGTGGTGTATGCTGTGACTGTACCTGATGACTAAGTTAGTGTTCTGTGCTCTGCCAGTGCATTTCTGAATTCAAGAATTTAGCAGTTGTGCTATTCTAACACTGAGATTTAATGTATGGACATTAGAGTTCTTATGCCCACTACAACTGATACAGTATCATGCTTCTCTGAAATAAGTTACCAAGAACCTAAGAACTATGACATGATTGATCATACAGATTAGCTTTTTAGGGGTTTCTGCTTCATTTGTTCTTAAACATGAATTCTTAGATTTATACCTTATATTTTTCAGATTTACTCCTTTACGTTGTAAGTTTAGTTGCATAATCTAACTTCTGCTGTTGTATTCAATGGTGAATTAAGCATTTGCAAATTAAGCTTGAATAGCTTCATAGATATGAAAGATTAGTATGAATTTTGGGAGTAGCTAAGATTACTATCTACATTAATTCTTCTTGGTTATTTAGAAAAATATGCTTTGATTAATATTTGCCTCTTGTAGGGGTAGAAATCTCAAAATGGAGAGAAATCTTGTAGCCCCATTCCAATCTTTGTTGTAAACTTCAGTTCAGAGCTGCAGATGATATATGTAGATGCAACTAAATATTTTCGTCTCTCTTTTAATTAAAAATTATTTTTTTTCCTTTCTCGCTATGGGCTTCCTGGTGACCTTTCTTCTTTTTGTGTAATCTTAATTTAGTGGTACTGCTTCAGCTCATTTTTTTTGGATAAAGGATGCTAATTTACTTGTATTTACACAGATGGCCATCTCATTTTTTTCACTGAGCAATATGCTACAACACATTCTTTTCCTGCTGATTTTCCTGTTTCTATAGAAATTTCCTGATAAAAAAACTCACTCTGTGTGACTTCATAATTATAGTAATTTTTAACCTTATTAATAAAAAAAAAGTCAAGATGGTACTTTTTGGGGCCATAAAATATAACAGTAGATGCTGTCTCCAAGAAATAATTAAATGGAGAAGTGATAATATGTGTGAGGGGATCTTTCTGAGCGTATTTGTAAACTTTTGATTTCTAAATGTTGCCTTCAGGCTTGGTAAGAAAAGCTCAGTGTTTGTAAAGATTATCCTGACAGCAATATGCTGGGTCAATTGTCAAGACATGTTTAGCATGGGGGGATATATTAATCTGCTATAGCTACCCCTGTAAGTGGCTGGAATAAATAGAGGGCTCAAGCAGATGAAGAGGGATTAACTGTGTAAATTGAGCAAACTCTTCAATCACTAAACCAGTGATTTTGCAAAGGATTAGTCTGCTTTTACAAATATTGATTACTGATTTGTTACTCGGAATGAAGATGATATAACTCGTGCAGTTGCTTTGTAGGATGCTATGTGAAGTGTACATCATTCATATTAATGGGGTTGTCATAGGCATTACAGAAACTGACAGATTTATTAGAGCAGTGCTGTTAGCATTGTCATAGCTAAGGTTGTGTCAGCATTTCCATTACAAGTTCCATTTTCTTTTTTTTTTTTTTTTGGTGTTCATAGATCAACTTTAAAATCTACTCTGTTGAAATCTGGCAATACCACTTTACAGCTTTGACACAATTATTATTTTTGCGTACTTTTAGAGAGAACTGAATTAACACGTTTTTAAATTAGAAGAAAATACTGTGTATTATTTAAAACAAAATGTTTGCAGGTTTGAATTCTTTGTTTTTAGTGTAGATTTTGAGTGATACTGTGCACGTTGTGTATTTTGCCAGGTGTGTAGAGGAGCGATATGTGTCACCAGTTGCTATAAAGTGAAAGTAACCAAGGAATTTTTGTATAAATGAGCTCTTTTGCCTGTATAAAGACTTGTCTGGCTGTTTTCCAATAGTGCTAGTTATCTGATAAAGATTATTACATTTCTTATAAATTCTGTCCTACTGGTGTCCAGAGACCATAATACTATCACTATGTACTGTCCACAGACGAGACAATGCTACTCCTTTAGCAGGTTCAGTTAATTCATTACTGCTACAACTGGTTCAAGTTTCAACAGTGGTTGCATTCACGGGGTGGTTTGCCTTTCTAATCCTTAATTAGATTTATGTGCAGAGGTAGGATTAAGGAAAACTCAGGTGTGTTGTGAGAATAAAGGGACACAAAATGAGTTTGGAAAAAATCTCACTGACATTTATTCAGCTACTTCATCATTGTAAAAGTCTTAAGTTGTAAAAAACACCCATTTCTCACATTATGTCATCTTTTTCTTCTTATACAGATACTGCAAAACTCAGTCATAGTTCTTCTCTTGATTCTGTTTTCCCAAATTTTGACCCCTGTTGCAGAATATGATGGTAACTGCGGTTTACGAGCTTCCAGTCTCTTAACATTTGGGATTTCCCATGGTAGACACTGAAAGTATGGAAACCTTTATGTGTTTATAATAGGAAAAGACAAGCTGACATTTAATATGTCAATTTAAGTGATCTTCTTTCATTTTTGGATTTCAGTCCCATAGGTGGTTTCCAAAACAAAAATAATTGTTGCTAACTGCAAATAAATAATATTATTTCAGATATTTCTACTTGATACTAAAACCAGTAAGAACTGCATAGGGTCATTTGAAAAAGATAATAGGTGTCGAAAAAGGAAATACATTCATTCTGTAGCTTGGCATAACTTAGATCACTGAAAAATTAAAGCCGGTATTTCGACTGACAAGATGTAACAAAATGGGGCTTACGGGAGAATTGCAGCAGTTAGTCAGATATCCTCTCTCTTGTTCAGAGAAAAACAGCTTCTACCAGAGTTCTTGTTGCTCGCGTCTTCAAGTGTATGATTTGTTCTGGAGCCTTCAAATGGAGTGGAAAATATTAGTGCAGTCATTCAGAAAACTTGGGAGTTGGTATTGGGAGGTGGTTCTTCCTGTCATTCTCAGTACTTCAAGGTGAATGGCAACTGAAATTTACATCTGGAAATCTTTCAGGAAACACAGGAGTGTTCTGCTGGCTTCCTGCAGTGTGCTCTGCTGGCTTCTTACAGTGTTCCCTTGTTCTTTTCGGTTTGGTCCCATGCAATTACAGCAAAACAGGAGAATATTTTATCTTTGTGGTAGCAGCCTTCTTGTGAGAGGAGGTATGAAAATAGGAATGTGTTTTCTCAACCATAAAACCTTTGGAATTTTATTACCTCTTTATTACCTCTTTCAGAGTACTTGAAAATAAAGGCACTGTGTTAGTAACTTTCGATTTTTTTCTCATGGTCTTGCTCTGTAGATTGATTTTTGTAAGTGCAGTGTTATTGCAGGAGACTGTAATTCTACCAGACCTTCGTACTTCTACATGCTGAATGATACTTGATCTGCATTTTGTGTGCTGCAGTAGGAAAACTTGAAAGGCTTGTATGATACTTTCTTCTTTTGTTATTATTTTTAAAAAACTTGTCTTTACATGCAGACTGCAGTGTAAATTCATACCTCCATCTTAAACCAAATTTGCTTTCAAATGCAGAGAAGCTTGGAGTGTGATAGTTCACTGATCACCAAGCATAGCTTTTTACTTAAATTATCAGTAGTAGAAGAAATGTATCAAAAATGAGGTACTGAGGCAGAACATTCAAGCCATTTTGTGTTTGCAGGAATACATAAAATGTGGAAAATGAAAACTGGCTTTCAAGGACCTCTTCATTGAAATCTGCAACTGCCACTTTTAAAGATGTGTTTTTAGCTGACTATAGGAATTCACATCTCTTCTTTTGTACAGATGAAAGATTTTTCAGCTCCCACCAGTTAACGTTAAAACTTTTTCTGATTAAGGATATGAGCTGTTGGAGCATTTGAAATGCTCAACGTGTGTACGTATGTTTCCTTTCAAGAGCTTAGCAGGCCAGGCCTTTGGCCAGGAGTCAGAACAGCTGGAACTTTGCAGACTACACAGCTAATCTGAGAGGGCTGCCAGTTGGCATAAGTGACTTCCATATATAAAACTTCATGCAATTTACATTGGAGGTTTTTGTGTTAGTCTGAGAATTTCCTTCTTTCCCAGGATTTCTTTGGTATTGCTTAGTGTATTTACAGTGTGTTAGCGCTTCTGATCAGAGCAGTAGTTAAAATGCTCCCCTGCTCAAATATCCCTCTCACAGATTGAAATTCACATTGGATGATTTTTCTCTTCAGCTGTGTTTGACACTTCCCAAACTGTACTGTTTTAGTTTTTTATTTCTTTTTGGGGTTGTTTTTTTTTTTTTTTTTAATAAGACTTTTTAAAAGGGGCTAAAACTAGCTTCTGGAACAAGAAACAGAACAATTTAGAAAAGGATGTATACACAATGGAACATGGGAGAGGAGACAGGGCAAAAAATTGGGAAATTATAAATTAAGAGGAAGAATATTTATATGCTTTTTGTGTGATTTTTGGAAAATCTATCTTGCATTGCATTACGAAAATTTGGGTAAGAGTCACAGAGTTCACTCTGTACTGAGCTTTGTAGATCTGTCAAAATATTGTTGAGTAATAAATACTTCAATTTCTAGGACACTGAAACTATGAGAACATGTACTACTAATTTTGAAATGTAAATTGAAAATTCATTGTTTAGCTTTGCAATAAATGACATTTGACAATTTTTCTGCCTAAACATATTAGATCATTCTCATGTTCAGTTAAATAGTTGTCATTGCTTGGTCTCGGTTTAGGCTTATTTACTGAACAAAATGTGCCAGTTGGCCAAAGATGAAATTGAAAAGTACTAATTCAAAACATTGTGACAAAATCAGAAAAGTAATAGGGAACTTCTGATTACTGTAGATTTTTCTTAAGGTGCTGCGGATAATGGGTATTTCCAAGGGATTCTTATGCTTACCAGGTGGCTATTTAAAAATAGTAGTAAATTGCAGTGTACAATTGTAGTATTGCCTTTTCCAGATGTTTTAGATGTTAAGCTAAAAATTGTATTTTTCACCTGGACATATTAATTGCTAACTTCTAACTTGTGTTTGGTAAACCTGTAGGATTTTCTTCCTCATAGTCATCTGGGAATACAGAATCACGATGTGGTTAAAGATGCTATCCATATGCAATTTGACATCATGCTGGTCGTACTCCAGCTGTAGACTCTTTATTCTTGGCCTTTTAATTTTCTCTGATTAGCTAACAGCACCTTCTGTGGTTCAAGCTATCATGTAGATATTCTGAGTCTTTACTTAGGGTTTCTAATCAAAATTGGATGTGTGTGCTTGTCTGTGAGATGATGCTGGGAAATTTCAGCTTGCCTGCATCATTTCATGAGAATTCCCAGTGCCTCTAATTGATCCATGATGGTCTGTTTTGACTTGTTTCTATCTGCAAAGCAGAGACATTGTTTTTATCTCTGTGTTTTCCTGCCTACTTTATTTCTCATAATAAAGTAGAAAGCTGAGCTTCTTGTTGCATAGGCAAAATTTGTATTGCCAGTTTCTACCACTTATGCACTTTTCTCATATCTGTAATGTGAGCTTCTGGGTGACTGAAACCTTTCTCTCTTGTGCTGAAATGACTGAGTAAACTTTAATTATTCTTGGAGGGATTTAAGCAAAACTTTTACATTTTTATGCCTTACAGTGGTGTGAGTGAGAGACTTTGTACAAGAGACCTTTTCTTTACTGCTCTATCTTCTTTCTGTCTTCTTGTCTCAGAATCCTTGAGAAACAGCAGAAGCAGGAACACTGCTCCTGTGAAGCTCGCAGTGGCCTCTTTTATATCCCTGGGGGATAATGCCTGCTCACATCAGAAATCACTACCCCTGACCTCCGTGTGCCATGGGTGTCATTTGTGAAATTTTAATAAATACCTGTGTGAAAATCAAATCTAGACCAAGGGGTGAAAGCCGTGAATTCCTCTGTACATTAAGATGCTCTGCAAAATGTGGGTATTTTATAACCGATTTGAAAGCCATCAAAAGAATGCATAAATCCAGGACCACATTGGTTTATAAATTCAGAGTTTGGTTTGGATGGGGAGTACGTGACTCAGGATAATTCCATTAGGCTGTGGATCTTGGTGAATAGAGTCTAACTGGCTGACTCCTATAATTTGTTAAAAAAAAAAAAAAAAAGAAAATGTCTTTGTGAAATGAAATATTTTACAACTACTTAAGAAACTTTGCTCAGAAAACAGATGAGGATTGAGAAGCCATAGATATAAGATTTTTAAAATGTAATATAACTAAATACACAGTTATATAATTAGGGGCTAAATGAAAATGACAAAAAGAGACAGATCTCAAGCATGCTAACTGATTAAAAGAACTAGATGTTTCTGTAAAACATCCATCCCAGTGGTTTTTAGGCTGCCTGGCCCACTGCCTTCTCCTCTGCTTACAGGAACAAAGGGAAGAGAAAGGCTCATACCACTGTCCTTCTAAGGGAGGAGTCCAGAAGAAATACTCAGTATTTAGGCATCTGAGGGTGTGGTATTAGTGTTTGTAACCCAAACTTCATATCCCAAATTAGAAAGAATTAAAAGTAGAAACAGATGACGCTGCTCTGTGTATTCTTTAATGAAATACACTGCTGGCTCTTCTTAGAGGAATATATCAAGGCAAATTATTCTGTGAAAATTATTGTAAACTAATAGAGAGCACAATGGGTAGTGCTGGGGATGGCTCCAGAGTAAAACTTTATAGACTAGGCAGTCTTTGGAATGAGCACTTTGAAGACCAAAAAGCTAACTTTTTGTGAACCAATGTTTCAAAAGCTAAACATTTTCTTTATATTTATTCTCCTGAATGAAATGTGTTTTCTTTAACATTTACCTTTTCATTCTTGCATCTTAAACTAATTCAGAGCTACCAGCTTTCTATATTTGCAAAACACTGAAGTAGTCTTTATGAAAATGTTCAAGACAGTTAATGAAGCTGATGAAATTCTGTGTTATCTTCCTACTGATAACTTTTCTTTAATCAGAAAATTCTAGGAAATAGGATTTTTTTTAAATTCACTATACATTAATCTTCTCTTTAATAAAAAAGTAAATGTAGGGAGAAGATATGCATATGAAAGTAAACCACCTCCTCTTTAGCCTAGATTCACAGTGCTTGTGCAACAGATGTGACCCCAGTGTATTGCTATATACACATTCAAAGATAATTGAATCCCTCTGTAGTAGCTATTAAAAGGGGGTAAATGCTGTATTTCCAGATCAAAATGAAATGGAGAGATATGAAGAAATTTTGGAGAAGTGTATGAGAAATGGCGTAGGAGGGAGGGAAATAAGATGAAATTACTTTTTTGCATTGCTAGAAACATTACTCCTTCGTTGCTCAACTTTAACACAAATATTTTCGGAATATCTCTGCCAATTTAGAATGTCAGCCTGAGAGATAGCATAAAAGACCTGAGCTTGAAGGCAAAATTCCCTATTTTCTGCATTTGCTGCAGGAGCAGACTGTCCCTACGTGCCAAAAGATGAGCTAGTAGGGAAGAAGACCAGCCTAGCTGAACAGCTTTCACTGGAACTCAGGGAAAAAAATGGAGTTTATGACCTTTGGAAGAAGGGACAGGCAACTCAGGAAGAGGACAAAGATGTCATTAAGCCATGTAGAGAGAAAATTAGAAAGTCAGAAGGACCAGGAGGAGGAGGCCTGTCAGCCTAACCTCAGTGCCGAGGAAAGGTATGGAACAGATCATCTTGAGTGTCATCATGCAGCACATACAGGACAACTGGGGGATCAGGTCCAGCCAGCAGGGATTTAGGAAAGGCAGATCCTGCTTGACCAATCTGATCTCCTTTTATGACCAGACGACCCACCTAGTGGATGAGGGAAAGCCTGTGGATGTTGTCTACTTGGACTTCAGTAAAGCCTGAGATACTGTCTCCTACTGTATTCTCCTGGAGCAGCTGGCAGCTCATGGACTGTACAGGTGCACTCCTTGCTGGGTAAAAAACTGGCTGGATGGTGATGGTGAATGGAGTTACATCCAGTTGGCTCAGTACTGGGACTAATCCTATTCAGTGTCTTTACTGATGATTTGGATGAGCGGATCAAGTGCACCCCTCAGTACATTCACAGATGACACTAAGGGTCTTCAGCACAATAGAAAGGAAGCTGAAAAAATAATTTTTCAATAATAGTGTTCATATTATTATTTTTTTTTAGTTAGAAGAAGATAAAGAAATAGCAACCACTGTTTCCTCCATATAATCAAACTAACGTATTTTTTCCTGGCAGCTTTCTTTTACAAGGACTGAAGAAAATAAAATTATTCTTATTTGAGCAAGAAGTCTTTACCATTATAGTGTTTAAACCACTGGTCTTCTACTAGGAAAGCAAGCTGTAATCAACACTTAGCTGTTACTGAATTACACTTATCTCCACTTTGCCTGTTTAAGTTCCCATATGCATGCTAAGCACTTCTTTGGAATGCATTGACCTCTAATTATTTCTTGCTTTATGTATTCCTTAGCCCACATTGCAGTAGTAAAAAAATATTCCTATTGGTAAACAGTGCAGAATAATACAACCTGGTTTTGTTTTATTTATTTTGTGTACAGAATGAAATTTTAACAACTTTGGGTCCTCCAAAAATCAAAATTCCAGGTGCAGTGATTGAATTTCATGCTGTGAAGTGACACTGATGAAACTGTTTTTAAGTAATGGACCAAATTCACTGTTGCAGTAGAGTGAAAAAAAAGATTGTATCATTCAGGCTTTTGACTGTTAGATTACCAAGTTGCAAAAATTGTAGTCATGCCATAAGCTGTAGTTGGAAGTCTTTCTAAAGTCACAAGGTACTCTGTGTTTGTGGGATTTGTGCAGTGCAACCTGTACATTAGTACACCTACATTAATAACATGAATGTTTTTCTGAAGTCAAAGCATGACTAGTAGAAAGGCTGACTTTATGCTTGAATGAGATCATTTCACTTTCTTTGCACTGGAGGAATTTTTAGCCTGGCAGAAATAGTATTACAATAACTGCCAGCTGCTCACTTGGCGCAAGAGTGCCTAGAACCAAGAGGAAGAATCCGGTGTATTATACATATAATATACTTTTCTCTAAGACGTGAAAGTTTAGGACTCATAAATATTTTGATCTGGTCTTTGATGGCTTTTTTACACATCATGCATGTGGAGCATAACTTGCAGATTTTAGTTTGGAGTACACTGGAGTAATTCCCACCAGGATAGGAAGGGAAATTATTATGGGAGATTCTTATGTGAGTGGGTGGTCAAGAATGAAGGAAAACCTTTAACATAAAGCAGATGGACCTCTCTTATTTTATACTGTGTATTGGGATGTGAGATAATAATCTCCCAAAGTATAGGATAGTATTGATCTGATCTTCACATCAAAGGAATAAGGCTCAAAATATTATTTGTGAGGTAGAAACTCAGGAATGGAAATGAGACCTTTCTTGTATCCTTAACTCTGTACTTGCCCACCACTGTCTGGGCAATGACACAGAAGAAATTAGGTCCAGAAGAGTACACAAAAGCAATTGTTGTACCTTTCTTCACATGTAAACTCACACAGATGCAAGCTACAGAACACTTCTTGACTCAGAGTGCTACTTTTCTCTTTGGTATTTAAAATGGACTTCAAAAACTACAGTGTACCAGAGGAGAAACTAGGGAAGACTACGGGCCTTTTAACATCTTTGTTTCTAAATCCTTGAGTCGTATCTGGAAACAGACCACACAGGGCTAGGAAGTAGGTGGAAAGACACAGTGATCTCTGCTGGTCTGATTTTGGGAGAGAAATTTTGCTCTGACCTAGTACCCAGCTTGACTGTAAGTTTCTCGGCAACAAACACCGACACACCCAAGAAAGATAGCATCAGTAGGTTCTGTCTTGCATCCCCAGGATGCAAACTCCTTGCATCTCTACATTTAATTTCTTATGTTGGACAGTCTCCAGTGAAGTTACAGAAAACTGGAATTCAGGCCATTTCACCTGCATTCATGAGGGAAGGGGAAAATTCTCCTTGTCATGAAGACATCCTGGCGCATACATGGGAGTATAACATGGGAAATTCAGAGCTCTGAACTCTAAAGGACTATGTGATTTGAAGCATGTTGTTTAATTTGCTTTATAGTTTTTTATTTAAATAAAATAGTAATGCCATATTTCTTGGCAGTATTTCTCTGTCTTAAACAGATTCTTTATAGAAGGAGCTGCCTTATTCCAAGTCTCATGCAGCAGTCAACTAATAAGTCTCTGATCTCAGCTGCTGGTGTAATGTAAACAAATGCTTCTTTACTATAAAAAAGCACTGTTTTAGTGATACTTTTTTATGAGATTTGTGTCAAGCCTGATCTATTTCAAGTGAATGGGGAAGCAATTCTGATTGAAAGCAACTGCAAAACCCAACTGCTACATAAATTCCAAGCTTTTGGCTGGGAGTTCCCACATCTAGGGGTTGCAGTTCACGCTAAATCATGTTTGAGATGTGGACAGGACAGTAAAGGAATGAAAAAAATGGAAGAAAGGTAGACAGATGACACAGTTTAGACTCTAGGCATAACTGTAAGGAAGATGTCATTCTCTATTCTTTCTTCCCAAGGTTGTTTTTGTTGCAGTACAGGGGCAAGGGTATCCGTGTTTGTGCTTTCTTCCCACCACATATGTGCAACACCTGTGGTTCATGGGAATGTGGGAGGAGGTGGTTCTTTCTCTTTCCTTTATACTTTTCATACTACTTATTCTCCCTCCCTTTCCTTCTGGAGGTACAGGGCAATGAAAGGAGGAATTTAACCAGATTTATGCTTTTTCTCTCTTATACAGCTGTATGTGTCTTGGGATATTATTACAATTGGGTCTGTTTCTCTTGCCCTTCCATTAAAGCTCCATCATATTTTTTAGTTCCCAGGCTTCTCTGACGGAAGGATGATAATATGCATGTGATCTGTTTCTGCTTCAGGTACTTACAGATTGTGAGTGGCAGTGGGGCTGGCCAGCTTCAGCTTCTTTTGTGGAGTTACTGCCTCAGTTCCTTTGAAGAACAGAAAAAGGAACTGGCTTCCTTACGGGTTGAGGGTGGGAGGAGGACTTCTTTCCACCAGACAGTGGAAGGCTGCCTTTTTTTCATGCATGTTGCTTTCCTCACAAGCTTTTAGTGCCCTATGCAAAATAAATGTGGTTTCATAAAATCCCATAATCAAATTTATCCTGACTTGTCTCAGCAGAAGTAGCAAAACTGAGAGTGGAATTTTTCCACTATGAAGTAGTCAGTTCAGATAACAGAATAACATTAAGGAGTCCCCAAATGATGTGGTTCTCTGGGACTGTGTTGTCCCATTTGATTTGACTCTTCACTAAATGGTCACTGGCCAACCTTCCTCATCAAACCCCAAACTGATACAAACAATATTGGATAAAATTAGATCAAACTAGCCGTTGAAATTCTTAAATTTAAGAGTGAACTGCTTTTTTTTGTTTGTTTAATTAGGTTTTATGTCTTCCACATCTGTGGGGTTGCAGTGTTCTAAAATGAGCCCTACTGGGTGAGGTAAAGCTGTAAGTGTTGCACACTGATGCCTCCCAATGACCAATATAAAGCAGCACATGATGTATATTTGTAAAACTCTTCACCTCCCCCACTCATAATACCATCATTAGATCATCCTTTAAGTAACTATCAAACCTATCACATACCAGCCAGCGATTGTCTTTGTGTTAAATTCTCATTTAATGTTGCGCAGTGATTGCATATTATCAAGCAAGGGGGGCCAGCTGCATCATTTTACAGTGCATGTACATGCAGCCATAACTCTTGTATTTTTAACACAGTATTCCACAGAACCTGAATTAGAAGTTAGTGTACTCCTAATCTTTAAAAGTAGTATTAATAAAAAAATTAAATGGAAACATCAAATTCTGTCTGTATAAAATTCCGTCCACTGTCTTATGGTATCCAACAAAATATTTTGTTGTCTAAAGAGCGAGTTGTATTATTTAAAGAATGCCTTTTCATTTTAAGTATTTTCATAACTTTAAAAAATAGCATTCTCTACATCCTCCTATCTCTTTTTCTTGTATTTTTCCTATTACAACTATATTTAAATAAGACCACCATAAAGCAATTCATTTGTGGACACTGATTAAAAAAACCCCTAAAACAACCTAAATATCCAGGAAATTGACCTTCCAGAGGCGGTGTTCATGGTTTGAGGTCAGACAGTTGATCTTTAACCCAAACTGCATAGTTTAAATTTGTGTTTTTAGCACAGGGTTTATCTGCTGATATCAGTCCTTTTTTGTATGTTTATATTAGTAGAACGTAACGAGATTACGTATATTTTGATAAATAATTGCTGCCTTGTAAACTTGCCACCTATCTACAGTGACTTATGAATGTTTAATGCTAATAAGTAGTAGGAACTTCACTGTGTTGCTCACATGCACTTAAAAAACCCAGCAGCACAGGAATACCTTTTATTCTGCTTTTTTTTGCTTGGGGTAAGCAGTATGATATTTATATACATGTTAAATATTAGACACATCTAACATATTCCTGTTCTTAATACCAGGAGTTCCATTTAAATCATGATTCTGCTCTTTCAGGAAGGAAAGGATGTAGGATGGAAGACACAAATTTTTGATATTTGAATTTTTATTTTAAGTTGAGACAAGGTTGACTGACCAGTCTTATGCTTCTGGCTACGAATTAGTGTTGAGAAAACGGAAAAAATACAGGTAAACCATGTTCGCCATTTTGCGGATGCAGGCATATTCTACAGTCTAAAATTAGTGTCTGTAAGTCAACAATTTTGTAGACTTCTGTGTGATGTTTTTGGTTTATCCACTATCACCTTACAGATCATATAGGCAGTACTTTTGTGTCATATGGCAAATTAGGCAATATCTGTCAACAGCAGGCATCACCTTTTATAATCTCTTCATCTGGTTTCCCTTTTTGTAGGCATGTAATAGAGGGTCCTCACCTTATATGTTGCTTCCAGATATTTTTGTACAAAGCTGGTATTGAAAGCCACATTTCTGATTTAATCGTGTTGAATTGTGACTCTTGATTTTGTTTGCAGATTTGAAAACTTAGTGCTTTCATTATCCAACTTGCTTTACAGACCATGTTCAAAACAAAGTTGCTGTATCATGTTTAATTACATATTTTTCCTTCTGAGACTTGCAGGGCCTGCTACATAGCTGTATTTTGTCCTTACTAAAGCAGTGAGGACAGTAGCAACAACTCTGACATTGATAGCTAGAGGGTTTTTTTTACTTAAAATATTCTGGCATATTAGTTATTAGAATAATTTTTTTCCTTCTTATGTAGCTCCTGCATATTGAGAGAGTAAAATCCATAATTTTATTGATGCTACAATAGCATTTTTTCTTGAAAAGCAGTGCTTTATAGAATTTGTTTTTCTTTCAGGGAATCAGTTTCCTCCTGTTGCAGCTCAGGATCTTCAGTTTGTTCTGAAGGCTGGATACTTGGAAAAACGTAGAAAAGGTAAGTCTAGCTGTCTTCGTTAAAGTTAGTGCATATTTCATTTCTGAGAAGTCTATATGCCTGTATTTAATGTTATACACATGAATAACTTTATACAGGAGTGATAAATAAAATGAGTAGAAGCTGAAGTGTTCAAGCATTGTTATGCAAAAGAAGCATAACACATAATTGCTCCCATAGTATTAAAAGAAAATCCTGTTTCTTTATTGACTAACAAAATCATGCAGTGAAAGTCCACTGTCAGCCATAATTCAGACACTTTCAGGTATTTTTGAAGAAAACATTAGGAACCTCTGTAAAAGTACCATATGTTGACTTCATGATTCAGTGAACATCAAGATTTATTTTCCTTCAAGAGGGCAAATATTGATCTCAGCTTTGGTTCAGTCAATATTTACCTTGATTCAATAAATCTTATATTGTCACTTTAATACCCACTTAATGCTGCAATAACTCTAGGAAATATTTAGGAAATTTTTCATTATTTCCTTATATTTAATGTTACACATGACTTCTCTCTTTATATGATTTCAAATTCCCATTTGTTTTCTTAGCACCAATTTTTATTTCTAATTTCCTTCTCAGTGCCATACATTTCTCTTCTTCATATCCAGATTTTGTTTCCTTTCCTTACCGTCTTTCCTGGCTCCTCCTCCCTCTTACGTCACCCTTGAAAAGAAGTAGCATATTTGTGTTCAGTAACGACATAAATTGATATAACACAGATTATATTAATTTCAGATCACAGTTTTCTTGGCTTTGAATGGCAGAAGCGTTGGTGTGCTATCAGTAAGACGATCTTCTACTATTATGGAAGTGACAAAGGTACTTATAATATTTATTATAAAAATTATGTTTTAATGCACAAAAGAATATAAAAACTTCAGTGGAGTTGGAAACTGCAAATCAAAGGTCATTTTAAGAAATCAGATGAAACTTCTAAACGAAAGTTCTCTTTTAAACAGTTCTAAAGCAGTGCTGTGAATTTTCAAAATGTGTAAATATTCTTCAGAACCTGTAAATGATGTACTTGTTTTCTAAAGCAGAGAAATTGAGGAAAAACAAGAGTAAGTTTCTTATAAAGCTACTTTGTGTGCCAATAACAACTGGCTTGATAGTATGATAGTATGGTACTCAACTGTTTTACTAGACA
The DNA here is from genome assembly GCF_001604755.1 of Lepidothrix coronata. Lineage (NCBI taxonomy): Eukaryota > Metazoa > Chordata > Aves > Passeriformes > Pipridae > Lepidothrix > Lepidothrix coronata. The sequence goes on from NW_016690474.1 coordinate 298,674, forward strand.
TAAAATGTTCTTTCTCTCCAAAGTATATTAATTTTAAAACATCCTGTAATGGTTAAAACTTCTGAGTTCTTCAGAGATGGTTCTATCCAGGAAAATATTAGTCCAAAAGCTGCATAGTGAAGTTCCTTGTTTCTTTTTATATAGTTCTGGAAAAGATAGAAATTAAGTAATGTATTTAACTAAAAGCCAGCAGTGGAAGCTAAAACTAAGTTCTGAAGGTGACTTTTAATGGCCAGTTTAGAAAGAATCTGGAATCTGGTATAAATATTGGTATATCACTTTGAATTTTTAAAATTGACAGTCAAAACATTCTTTAAATTGTTTGCCATGTGCATTTAGTGTTTAAGGGTAGAGCAAATGATACAGAGATATATCTGAGTAAATTTTAAAAGTACAACTGTCTTTTTTTTATCACCCCAAAAAATTCTCAGGCAAACTTTCCATTGAAGTTTTTTTTTTCTTCTTCTTCTGTTTTTCTTATATTTGAGTTATTTTGTGGTTTTTTTCCTTCAAAGAATAATTTAATTTGCTCCAGTTTGTTTCATTTAAATTCATTTAAACTCATCTTCTCTTTAAAAACAAAAGAAATAAAGTAACAGTCTAATTCTAAGTCTGGTTTTCATTTTGCTACGGTTTCCCATCGTATTCTGTTTTCAGAGTTCTGTTAGTATATCTGTGAAATGTTCCATTTTCTTCTTTACTCTTTCCTTGGGATTTACAGATTGGTCAAGCTTCAAAAACATAAACAATCTGTATTGAAAAATTTTTTGGAGGTGTGGCATAACACTGATTTGTCAGTACTGATTTATTTCTTTCACTGGAAAATGATCATGTGCTGTTCGTTTATGTATATAGTTATACATTGCCTAGTACTTTAAAAGCAGCAATTTTTTTTCAGAATATATTGCTAGTTCATGAGGATTTTTCTGCATTTTAAAATATTTGTATTTTTATCTGTTATTTTTTAGAAAAACAAGGTTGTGTTTTTTTAACATATTTTCCTTGTGGTTATGCTTGTTAGTTTATTTATGCTTTCTAGCATATGGATTTTGAATTAGGGCAGGAAAGTTGCCCACCTGCTGTTTTTCCATTCTTTTTTTTTTTCTTTTGCAACAACCTGATTATGAAATCTGTGTTGAAACTTATAATACCTGTGCTGAAAGTTAAGATACATGGAAGTATGTTCCCTAGCACTCAAAAGATTGGTGTCCTGTTAGGAATTGTGATATTCTGTGGGATCTCTTTCCTTTATGAATCTATGTACAAATGTTTGGCTTATACATTTACAGCTTTTGTAGAATGCAGATTTTTTGAGGAAGGTTCTCCTAACCATAAAGTAAGGATATGGGAGGGGCACATAGCCCATGGAAATTGTTTAGAATCATAGAATCATTTCTAAGATCAGTGAGTCCAAACATTAACCCGGCACTGCCAAGCCCATCACTAAACCATGTCCCTAAGAGCCACGTTTACATATCTTTTAAATACCTCCAGGGACGGTAACTCCACCACTCCTCTGGGCAGCCTGTTCCCATAATTGACAACCCTTTCAGTGAAAAAATTGTTCCTAATATCCAATCTAAACCTGGTGCAACTTGAGGCCATTTCCTCTTGTCCTATCACTTGTTACTTGGGAAAAGAGATTGACCCCTATCTCATTACAATGTCCTTTCAGGTAGTTGTAGAGAGCATGGCATGGTTGGACTCCAAACAGTAGTTCATGGAGGAAGCAAACAAATCAGATGCATGAATTTCTGCCCTACCTCCATGTGACTGGTGCTGTTATTGCAGCATGGTGTAATGATTTAATCTTGCAAATATTGAATGACTAAATCACTCCTGAACTTGCCTTTGAATAAAAAGGTTTTTCCTAGACTGGTCAGAGGTACTTTCTTCAGTGCTGTGATGCCATCTTATATAAAGGTTCCAGTGCAGAAGCAACTTGCCATCGTTGTGCAGAAACTGGATACCAGCCTCGAGAAACTAGTTTACTGTTGAAACTGAGCTGTCATCCTAATGGTTTTAAACGTGTGTGCTGCAGTTTATCATGCGGTTTAGCTGCAGAATTTAGCATGGACGATGTGTGCAATGAGGCAATCGTGAGGAGGTCTGGCAACCTGAAACTGAAACCTGAAACTGTTTTCACTCCCACAATTATGACCAGCAGTGGTACCTGCCATAGTACACTATTGTGTTGGGTCCTCCTTTTACTGTAAGCCTTGATGCTGTGCCAGATAACTTGGACTGTACAGAAAATCAGTGTGTGTTCTTGCCAATTGTGGTTCTTACCAATAGTGTCGAAGTGTGCGTTTGAGTGGCTTTGTGCAGATTGCTGCCACTCCTGGGATGGTGTCCATAAACAATGCTGGTCTGCCCTAGCCTGTGCAATGTCTGGAGGTTTTCTATAAGCTGGGCCTTGGTTTCGGACAGGTTCCAGAGCTGATTCACACAACACAGGCAAATTCCCCCTTGTCAAGGTAAACCTTGCTTCAGAGTAACAGAGATTCTGTGTGTACTCAGTCCCGCTGCTGGTGTTGCTTTTAATGGGTGCTAGTGCCTCTGTGTTGTGGGACATAAAGCTGAGAGGCAGCAGGGCTTCCAGGTCCGTCTTGGCTTGTTTTGCACTGTGTCTGTTTTATAACCAGACTGATAGATGAATAGTCTGTGAAGGCTATTTTGTGTCTGGTGCAGTGTGTAATTTGTTCCCCAAGGTTTGATTTTTGCACATCAGTATCAGTGGAAATGTAACTGAGTGGTAAATGTGAGGCTACATGATGCCTTTTTATTATTTATGTAGATTTGTCGTTTCCGCAATGCTTTTAATTCTTCTAACATTCTCCTTTTTATATTGGGAAAGCAAGAAGAAGTGTGGAAGTGTATAAAGCTCATAAGCACATGTAAGGAAGAGTTTGAAGGATGAGGCCTAGTCCAGGAGAATACAGTACAAGCTAAAGCCTGTGAAAATACAGTAAATGGCTGTGTGTTTGTTCACCTAAGAGACTACAAGCATTCTTTTAACAGTTGTGATGCCTGCAGGCTGGTGTCTGTCTTGTTTCCTTGTTTTTATCTCTATTTTCTCCTACATTTGGTGCAGCCTTGGGTAGTGAAATAATGTTATTTATCTGTGCTTAGACAGGTCTAAGCGAATCACTTACATTTTTTCTCATGATCAATGGTATGTGGAGTAGATGGAGGAAAAAGGCTTAAAGGTTTGACCTAATCACGTGTCAGGAATAGGTATTGCAGGAAGCGCATGTGTGTTTGTGCCTGTGCCTCAGTATCTCTTGCCGGCTTGTAGCCCACAACATTGCAGAGGAGTGTGTTCAAATGTCAAAGCTGAGCGGGATTTCCAGAAGCTTGCCTGGTCCTCCTTTTCATAGTCTTTCCTTCCATAAACCTTTTATAGTCCTCTCTTTTCTTTTCTTCCATGCAGTTGCACCCTGAGTTGACTACCCTAATTGCCTGTCGTTTTTCTGTATGATCTCTGGCTGTTCCTGTGTCCTCAGACACCGAGATGGTATGGATAACCTTTCAGACCTCAAAGTGCATGTGAAGAAGGAAAGTTAATTTGTTGCTTTATAAATGAATGAATTAATGGCTTCATTACTTCTTCCTCACTAGGCCACAATGTTATATGCCCTTCTGTCTCAGCAAACTGGAAGGATCAGCTAAATGTTTAGCAAGACAGTAATTGATAACATTATGGTAATTTTTCCCCTGTTAATGGGCACTAAAAATTTATTTTCATTTTTATAACTTGAAAATGGTATCTGCTTGCTTGCCAGTAATATGATGTTGAAGAGGAGTGTGATTCAGAGGCTTTTAGAAAAATCTTAGGTTTTTTTTTTTAAATTTCTTTACTTTTAACACGGACATGGTAATTTTGGATTTCTCTGAATAGTAAGATAATGATGGCCAGGCCAGTAGTGGACTACATCTATTTGTGCAAAAGAGGAAATTATGCATGCTCAATAGGACTTTGTTGTAGCAGAGTGATGGCAATCAAAGGCATCTATCTAATGTATACCGGATCTTCTGTTATGAGACTGTTAAATTCAGACCTCGAGAGGCACACTTGTGATTAATAGTGTGTTATTTAAAAAATAGCTACTGGGTATAAGCAAACTGAATATAAACAAATTGGTGCCCTAAATAGTGTGTTTCAGTCATTGCCTCAATTTCTTATTTTTTTTTTTTAAATTTCCATTTCTCAGAGGGCCAGATTAAAGGAAAGAAGAAGAAAAAAAAAGGCAATTACATTTCAGATCTGCTGTCTAAAAGGGAAGAACTTCTGTGCATGCATTTGGGAAGGACTGTTCCAAAAGCTGGAAAAGGAATTACCATTTTGAAGATACTGACACTTAACTATTTTTAGAAAGCAGACATCCTGCACATGGAAAAGTATGTGAAACTACATTTAGCATGAAGCCATGTAAACCATAAAATCTTACAGGCTCCTAATTTCAAGATGAAGAGAGTTAAATTATAGATTCTAATAGTATCTATAAATACTTTATCACTCTCTGAAATCTTTCTGTTTGCCTTTGTTCCTTATGCCTTCCTCTGCAACTTCTTTTCTTTCTGCTATCCGAGCACTCTCTGTTCTTCAGAATGCACTAATTCTTTTTACATGTGCTAATAATATGGGCACAGTGCCTTAGGCCTCAAATTTACAACCCAGTCATTTCAAGATCTCATTGAAGGTTTACCCTTCTTTGTTTTAAAAGTTCCCATGGACTTAGTTACACCAGGTTTCTTCAAAACCCTTTTTCTCTGCCTCCCTTGAGACTCTCTTTCCCCAATATATTATTGGCCCTATTTCCATTATTAACAACATTTAACCATTTTTTGGATGAATGAAGTTTATATGTAAGACAAATGTTTAAAGTGGCTCTCAAATTTAATTCAGGTCTGAACTTTCACTATTTTAAATAGAACCCTCTCGTATTTATTTCTCTAAAATACCTTAGTTTTGACTTTTTTCATCAGTAGTTTCTGACTCTCCACTCTGCTATACTACCTCTTTATGATTCTAAATTCCTGTTGCCAAATGATCATCGCAGACCTAGATTTATTCTTCTGTTGTGTACCTGACATGGGAAGAAGGGGAGAGGAGGAGCATGAGGGGTGAGAGCAAAGAACAGCTTACTCTGAAATGAGATTTGGCTTCATTGTGGAATAACTTATGCGTGATGATATTCGTGATCCTTTTTGTTTTTACAAGACTGATATTATTATATTTTTTGCATCTCTGTTCTATTTTGTTCTGGAACAACTTAAGGGTTTCCTGTTGTTGAATTGAAAAGCCCTATCTTGGGAGAATAAGAGGCAGCAAAAATGTTGTCATTCTTCAGAGAAGCGTGTTCCATTAGCATGCATCTTCCTATTTCCTCCTAAGTATGCTGTTGTGTTACTGCCTAAGCAAAACTCTGGCTCTGATTTGGGGCTTCAGAATGAAAATTAAATCTCTGTAATGTAAATGTGCTTCTTGAAGCTACTTCTAAGGCTCCTGCCATAGAACCCAATTATATCTAATTTTAAGTCTCCAAGTAAAATCTTTTAGTCTTCAAAGTTTTTAAACATCAAAAACTGTTTAATTCTCCCTAAGGCACAGTCTCCAGAAAATATTTTTGATATAAACAATTTAACTCTGCATGTGAAAGTTCACACAAGTCGCTGTGGCACTCACTTCACAGGGCAGCTTTAACCCAAAAGCGCGAGTCTGTCTGCAGGACTACTTAGCTGCAAGCCTTTGTCAATAAACAAAGTTGAGATGATTGTTGAGTCTGATGATCCCAAGATGACCCTTCATTCAAGCCTGCACCTGACTACTGTGCCTGGCCAAACAGCTACCCTGGGTCATGGTTTGCTCCATGGTGATCAGCTGATGGGGTTGGTCTCCTATTCTAACTGGAAAGGTGTATTCTGCAAGAACAGCTGGGATTTGTAGACCTTCATTGCTTGTCATCATCAGAGCATGCAGCTGAGCTGCAGCTGGCCTGTGCCCTGCCATTCCGTATTTGTGGAGCCATTTCTCAGGACATACTAGGTCTTACATCTGGCTTGCTGCTACAGGGAGTGTGAATGCATACTGACAGTCTTTCAACTTTAGTAGGTTCTGAGTCAGGGCTGTGAAGTGTCTCATTGTCTTAGAATTTCCTCATTTTTAACATTTTAAGTATATGCATATTACTACACTGGACTTTAATCGGAGGCTACTGCTAAGACAATTAGAAGTAAAAGTAGCAATGCTATGACTAGCCTATTGCTATAAAGGTCAGTGAAAAAATTTAATAGCAAAGGAGATCCATATACATATGTATTTGGTGGTGCATACAGGTAATTTTCATTAGCACTGAAATGGGATGTTCAGAGAGGTAAGAGAAAACCAGTAAAAATGCCAGAACAATTGAATAGAATATGTGTACCATGCACCATCCCCTTCCAAAGTACGGCATCTTTATGTTTAACTGCAATCCTCTTTGAAAGAATGAGTACCAGTGCAGAGATCATCTGAGGTTCACTGTGTAAAAGTCTATTACTATAAAAGGGATCATCCGTGTCACAGAGAAGTAGTCTCAGAAATAATCCAAGAGACTAAATTTTAATATTTGCCTAATTTTTATCTTGACAAAATGTTTTTACCTTTTGAACCTGGTGTTTGTTTATTCTGTCTGCGTGTTCCTATCTTCTTGGGTTTTGATAAACCTCCAACATGGGAGAGTGAGAAATTAATGTGTTTCACTTGGTCTTCTCCCTGAGGTCACAAGTGAGGGAACAATAAAATTCCTAGGCAAAAATGAATTTCATTAAAATGGAACCTAGTTAACCTATTGCAAGTTATTGTTTCTAATATCTGCCTTGGTGTGGTTTCATGAATTTTGCATGTGTGTGCTGTTTGATACAGGGGTGGACCACTGAGAAAATATAAAATATTAGTACTGTATCATTAGGACTTATTCAAGACATAATAGAACCTACTGTGGGGGAAGGGACTAGAAGAGAAAATAGAACAGTGCTCTGGATTTTCTCATATAATTGTGTTATTTGGTATTTACTTGCCCCGGGTGAGAGTTCATAAAAAGGTGGAAGGACAAAGAATTTGTGTCTGTGCGCATATAAGATTACTAGCAAGAGTATTTGACTGGTGACTGCCCTTACATCCATTGATGTTCATGTTGCTATGTTAGCCAATTTTTGCCCTCTTAGGAGTGGAAAAAGATTTTTTTTCCTATTAAATTTCCAGAAATATGACAAAATTATGTCAAAAATTGTAGTTATCCCTATTTTGTCTACTGTAGAATTTTCTCCTTTTGTTGACAAGCGTAAGCAATGGACACTCGATTTGCACCTAAGTTCTATTCAGAAATACTTAGAGCGGTTTTGCTCTTGTGCCTGATGCTTATTGTTAATTAATGCTTTTCTCTACTGTGTAAAAAAAAACAAAAACCACTGAATGGCATTTTCTTCCATATGCAACTCTACTTTGTTCTTTGTTTGCCTGCACAAAATGTGACTCATGATGCCTATCTTCACTTGAATGCTGCACTGTGATCTGCAGAAATTGCAAAACTTAATCACTTTTACATTTTTGGTTTGCTTTTAATATTCACCAAAATCTGCCAGAGCACATAAAATCCGAGGTAGAGTTTGGTGTGAAGAGCTCAAAAGGAGTACACAGGTGCCGCTTGCCCAACATGCGGTATGTTTAAACTCAGATCTGTTGTAAGTGATACTTTTATAAACCAGAGCCTTTGAAAAGTAGAATTGTCTTTAAAACAACCACATGGCTGTACATAATAAACTGTGGTAGGGCTCAGTACTTTTATTAGCTAATTAAACATTTGCTGTTTTGAGAGAAATGCTTTTGGAACCAACACACATGCACACACCTGAATTTATAACAAAATTCATTCTGTATTTCTGCCATGTGGAAAGGAGGCACATCTGGGAGTGGGTGGGAGAATGTGAAAAGAAGCTTTTCCAATTGCTTAAAAAGGAGTTTGAAGTTTATTTTTTGAGTGAAGTGGTTAGTTTAGGAGGGAGCTCAGCAAGTTCTAAGTTAGACAGGTTTTCCCTTTGGTTTACTGAACCTGAAAGAGACACTGATTTATAGGAAACGTGTCTTGCAAGTTCCAGTTCTTGGCTTTCCCTAGACACAAGTGTCATAACATGCACTTCTTACTAAATAAGACCACCATCTGCAAACATCCCCCTGTGGAATTGCTTAGGCATCCTACAGGAAAATGTACTTTTATGTACATCTTCCTTTAAAATAAAGCTTTGTCTCCAGAAGCATCACTTAATCATTTTGCTAAAAACTTCCCTGTTCTTTGTAAAATTCATGAAATAGAAAACAAAATCTGAATAAACGATAACCTGCTGAGCCACTTACATTTGCTGTTGTAAATGAAGCTCTAACTTTGTTTTTTATCTCCAACAGACAAACAACAGAAAGGTGAATTTGCCTTAGAGGGCTACACCATCAGAATGAATAATAGCCTTCGGAAGGATGCAAAGAAAGATTGCTGTTTTGAAATCTCTGCTCCTGATAAGCGCATTTATCAGGTTGGACTTTTTTATGTTGACTTGAAATTAAATTGATAAAGCCGTTACAATTCCAGTTACTGAATTAACATTTCAGTAAAACAACCTGGACTGACATATTAATGAAAAAAGGAAACCCTTGCTTGCTTATATTGTGCATTCATATATTAGGAAAAAAACCGTGATTAAACATATGTATGTACGTGTTAAAATATTATCTTTTTGGTCAAGAGCGAGGTAATCTATCATCTTTATCCATTGGTCATTTCAATATTAGCATTTTAATATCTATTATATAGTGTGTCTGTGGATTTTTTGGAGGAATTAAATAGTAAAAAAAAAAAAGTTAAAATATGTATCAGTGTTAAATACATATTGTATTGGTCATGACTTTTAAAGAAAAATCTACATAAAGGCACATATCAGCTGTGCAATTCAGAGATCTATCAGCTAGACATCAATATAGAATGTAAGTTTAATAAGTTTTAAATATCTGAGATTGCGGTTGAAAGCCAGTTAATTAAGCTGTCAGGTAGTGTGTTGGAGTCTGACAAGAACATTTTTAAGAAAACTGTACCCAGCAGTCTAAAGAAATTCATGGGTGTCTTCTAATTGTCAAGGGCAAATTTTGTTCATCAGTTCTGGCTTTGACATTGATGAAGAGAAGCAGCTTTTTTCTGCACAGCTGCCAGCTGCTGATCAGAGTTTCAAATCCATCATCCTCTCCTTCAATTACGTAAATTTGTCAAAATTAGCTGTACATTATAAGAAGCATCCTTGCAAGAAAAGTACCAGAAAACATGAAAAGAATTACTAATGGTTTCTTGAGGAAGTGATGAGAATGTTACAGTCCCTCTTTTTTATTGCTAATGAAATTGTAGTTGTGTTTTTGTCATTACTGCTAGTAGTTATTAATAAATGTTTAATAGTTTACAGCTGCCACTCCCAAAGAAGCAGAGGAATGGGTACAGCAAGTCAAATTTGTAATTCAAGGTAAGCCAGCCAGTAGAGCAGTAGCCTTTATTGGCAATAGTGCTTTGTGATGGTAGTTCTGTCCATTAACTTCTCTGTCATGTTAGTACACATGTCAAAGTTTGAAATAGCAAGTCCTAGTTTTCGATTGTGTTGTAGCTTTTATATGACTTTTCTCTTTTTGCAAAATTTTTGCTTTTCTCGAAGAATACTAGAAATACTAGAAAACTTGAAAGCTCTGCCTTATATAAGCTCCCTTATATAAACCGTCCCTTATCCCTCAAACAGGATAAGAAAATAAGCAGAATATGTTGTAAGGAGCAGGTCATAGAAGAATTGTTTTCATTTTGCATAAATGTCTGCTAAGGTATTCTTTTCTACTAAGTGTTAACCTTTTAAATTGCTGCCACATAGATACAGGATCTAATACTATTCCCGAGGAGGAGGAAGAGGAATACGATGATGTTGGACAAGTGAACAGTGAACCGACAGATGATAGCATTTATGAAGAAGTTAAAGGTACAGTTGAAATTTTTTACTTTGTGACTTGTGATCACTTTGTCTTATCTACTTCTAGTTTGATAACTCTGAGTTGCTTAAAGTAAGTGAGTAAAGTAACACAATGAATAAGATACTTTTGGATTTTAGGTTTTGCTATGACATTGAAAAAAGAATGTCTTCAGTTCTGAGTGAAAACAGTTCAGTTTTCTTTAGCAGGAACATCAAAATAGTGCAGAATGTGTAAAAGTGAACTCAGGGGACTTTTGGCTCATTAACATTTTCTGGTATGCAATTTTTTTTAATTAAAAAATTGACTTACCTTACAGCTTTTCCCAGCAACTTGCCCATTATTTTTTCTTTATTCTTTTTGGCTTTTGTATTAAGCAAAAGTTCGCTATCGCTCTAAATGTTACTATAAGTTTCCATCTTCTGCCTAATACATGATATTATAATCTTGCAAGAAAACAATGTGTTTTTTTGAAAGGGCTCTGGAAATGAACTGTAAATAAAGCAGCATGAGTATCCACACTGTTTTCTTTTATATCTTCCAGAATGACTATGATTGTACAGAAACTTTTTGCTGTCGACTTTTTAAAATGGTCAGATGATTATGGCTTTAAATGTCCCCGTGTATTTATCAGAGGGCAAAACAAAAGAAAAAGAGATTGTGAAAGTTCTTGGAGTTGAGTAGAAATATTCATGTACTAGGGGAAAGGTGGAATGGTTTATTATATTTTGAGAAGCTATGAAAAAAATTAAATTTTCAGTTATTATTAGTTAACAAATGATATTTTAAAGTGATGTGGCAATTAATAATCACTTTGTATGAAATAATGTTCTGCATGCCTTGCTGTTTGGAGCACTGCAATTATCAGCAATAACTTGAGAGGAAAAATTAGTTGTGTCATGTGATGATTACTAACTTCCTGTATCTATTAGGTTGAATTTTCTGACCATTGGAGAAAGGAACATTTTACACTATGTCATGCTTCTCATTTTAAGGTTGTTTCAGTGGAGGGAAACAACAAGGGAACAGTGAACATAAGTGTCGCGTAAAAATGATTATCATAAAATTCTAAAATTGTAGCAGCATCCAATTCTTTAAGGGCTGGGGTTTTTTTTGGATTGTGCCTAGACTACTTCAACACAGAATGCATGTTCTGCTGAAATGATGTGCAGTTGTCATGCATGCTGAAAAACTCTTCTGCGGTGAATATAAAAACTACATTACAGGGCTTCATCTTATGACTAGAAGATACAGCCAAACCTTATAACAGTGCTTTTTGGATGATCAGGTTCTTACAGTAGATGATCTTGTATGCTTGCTTACATTTTTGTTAAAGAAGCTCTAGATATATTCTGGGATAAATACTCTTTTTTTTTTGAGCTTCACTTATCTTACCGATTCACTTGAATCTCAAACAGTAAGTAGATCTGGAGCAGTAATACATACAATATTGGGAGAGGGCTATTAGTTAATATATATATTGAGTTCTTTGCTTTGAGCTCTGTCTTCAGAGAATTGCTGCCTTGGTGTGATTGTGCAGCAGTTTAGAGTATTTTCACATTTGCTCCATTTTTATGTCAGTTTTCCAGAAGCTGTTGTCTCATAATGTGGCTAATAAACCTGAAATGCAACAACGTCACAAAGAAGGGATAGTTCAAGGAATCTAGTTTCAGTTTTTAGTTAAATTAATTTATTTCCCTGTGATCTTGGAGTGGTGCTTCATTTTCATGTTATCAAGTAGAGATTATTTTTCTTTATGCTTTTTCCATCTCATCTATTTGAACTGTGAACTTTTCAGAAAAGGCTATCTTACCTTTTACAGTGGAGCTCTTAATTTTGACTCTGATGTGTTGACATGACTAAGTAAAAATAAAACATAAGTTTGCAATAGATTTTAGATGATTCTTTAATCTTTTTATCTTCTGCAAATGTGCTTTAATAATTATATGCTTAAATGGAATTACAAGCCTATGGCTCCAGTGCCTTAGAGCAGTCCTTCTCTTTTTAATCCATATCATATTGAAGAGTGTTAGGTGAAATACTAGTTGACAAACCTCACAGGAGTTGGACTTATTTGTTTCTTGTATAGCTGTTCATCTAAACTTGATGGTAAAAGAGCACACTCCAGTTTGGTCTAGTCTCCTTTAATTAGGCCTGATTGGTTGCATTTAATTACAGTTGGCTGTCCTTTCTATTTTCCCAGGTAAGTGAATTACTCTTTTTTCCTTTCATGGCCAAAGGGTGGAGCATCATTATCCCTGCTGTTACCTGACCTAATAATATAGAACAAATAAGGAATTCAGAATGCCTGTTAAGAAAACAGAAAAAAATTATTTGTGCAGCTGCAATGCTATGGTAGGCTCTGGAATGCAGAAGGCAAATATGCTAGATCCTTGTGAAGAGGGAGGAGAAATTAATCTGCAGCTTGTTTTTGTCCTCAAAACATTTGCATGTTAGAGGCTTCTAATCATCTGTTTTCACAGATCCACTAGCTTTATAAATACTGAATTTCAGGTACGCAGCTCATTGTACCTTGTTATTATTTATTTGGCTATAATTTGCATATTCTCAAGTAAGTAAAATTTTGCATTTCTGTGGTTCTCCAGTGGCTTTTATGTCAGCATTTCAGAAGAAACTTAAGCCAGTTCATTTAGTGAAACTGGGTTTGGTATTTGAGTAAAGAGTGTTTGAATTAAAAAGAGGTTATGGAAATTTTTGCACAGGTTTGTAAATTGGAAAATTTTGATAACTGTTGCAGTAATCAGGACTAACTGATGCTGTATTCTCTAGCTATCTCATTGCTTAGCTATTTTTTTCCTGCTTGTGGCAGGAGACAGTGTAGATGAATTTTCCAGGCAGAAGCTGGATAGCTTCAAACCAGTATCCAGAATGGTAACAGTCTATTAGCCTGTTAAAAGCATAGATTTCAGTGGTCTTCGCTTTGTACTGTGTGCTGGCAGGAGGAGTGGGTTGATAGTTGGAGGGTGTACAAAGAGATGTGAGAAATTTAGTCTTTTGATTTGTTAAGTCACTTTCTTCTTTAATAGCACATACAAATTCATATTTACCATAGAAGCACCATTTTCCTGGTTCTCAGTGTTAGTCAGGGTTTTACTGTGGTTATTCAGGTAAAATAAATAACATCAGAACTGCCAAAGAATTACCAACTTGTAAAACTTCCCTTGCAAGATTCTTCAGGAAGAGAAGTCTTTATACTGTCTTCAGCAAACTGGGCTTTAGTATTTTCGATGTTTAATAAACTCATGGATGAAAACTTGGCTAAGGAAAATTAAAAATATTGTCAATAAAGGCCCATTTTTGCTTAATTAGCTATTTATTTTCTACCTTAGTGCACTCTTTAAGATTTTGCAGTCCACACCTGAATGTTATAAGCTGTAACATAAAACAAACTCTGAAACTGCAGTATTAAATAACTCTGTGTGTGGGTAGAGCTACCTAGATGCACAGAGTTTCTAGTTTAGTGGTGTTTTAAACAATGGACTTGTCATAAAAGAGAACACGTGCCAGCTTTAAGGTTCTTACCATCTGTTACAGCCCTTGAAGACAGAATTTTTTTATTAATTTGAGGTTTCAGTGACATAATTTTAAGGCCTTCGGTATTGTCTTCTGTGGTTTCATGTCTGTGTGGAGCACATACCCAAAACTGCAATACTAACTACTGCCTGCCACCTTAATGCTTTCTACAACCTCAACTCAGTTTGTGTACTGTCTACCACGCTCTAGCACAATTGGAGAAAATAGATGTTAATCTGAGCTAACATACTTAAATTTCAGTCCTGTGTTGGCTTTTTTCTTCTGTTCTCTTTCTCCTCGCAAACTTGCATTATAGCAGCAGTTTCCGAGGTATACAGTATAATTTCCATTAAAATTATTCTAAAGATAAGTTTTGGTTCTTATTTTAATGGTGCTTATTTGGTGCATGGAGGTAAAAGCTGCCCTTACAGGACAAGTAATCCTGAAGCAATGTAACGTGACACAAGATTGTGGCTTTGTGCCATCCCTTCTCAGCCTGTCCATAGCACAGACAACTTCCGGGTGAGAGAACATAAGCAGGGTGAGATTCAGTGCTGTGGTGATCTCCAGGCAATACAATTTGCATCAGTTCTTAGTTTTCTGTAAATTAAATTTGAGGATTGATTCAGTCTCTAATCAGGAGGAGGATGAAGGGAATGGAAAGTTTGCCTTTGTCTTTTGATTCCTGCTGTCAATCCTCTGCCAAACAGTTTGGTCAAGCCCAGGTATGTGGCCAGTAATTCTGTTTTGCAGTGTAATTGGGAAACTCTGTAACTGAGGCAAAGCCCAGGGAAAGGTAAGAAATGTCTTAACTTTCATGATATAAGAAGTGTGATGCGCAGAGAAACAGTTTGTTTACTTACTTTAAATAAATTATTTTAAGTAGTTTTAAAATTATGTTGATGTTGTTTCAGAACCGATTTCTGACATTGAATATGAATGTAGAGAGTAATCATCCTGTTTCTTTCTTATGGTTGTTGCTTTAAGCAGCTTTGTTGCTTTATTTTTTTCTAATAGTAAACCCTGGCAGTTAGGAGGCATAACTTAACTTTATACCATCCTCATTCTCACTTCTTTCTGGACTGCTTGAGTTTTGAAGAAGCAAATTGTTTTTATGATGTTATATCCCTTTCATGAGCATGAAGCTGGGGGAAAAAAAGATTATATCTCTGACTTAACTTTTCTTGGGAAGAAGGAAGTAATGATTACGTAGTGAAGTTTCAGTGTAAGTTTGATGTGTCACTCATGAACACCAACTCACAGCAAATATTTGTATTCTCAAAATACAGTGTCAAAAATATTGACTTTTTGACACTAGAAGTGAAGATTTCACAGCACTGTGTTAATGAAAATTCTTTTTCAGGACACCTTAGCTTATTTTAGAGTTTTCAGTGTATCACAGTCTGGGTATCTGGGCTCAACACAGTGTTTAGTGTCAAGCAGCCTCAGTTGTGCTTTACAGCTGTGTATCAGTTCCTAAAACCAGTAGCCTAAAAGGAAGAAATTATTGATTGGTCATTACAAAACAGAAAAGTAGGTTTAAGTCAGCAGAGACATGGGTGATTATGGAATCTGAGACATTACTGTGATCATTGCTGTTAAGTCATATATCTTGGTATATGGTCCAAATTCCTCCCAGCAAGTGTTGCTTTAAGTAGTTAGGGAATTCTTTACTTCTTGTCCACAGGAGTTATATATAATGCTGTTGTGCTGACATATTTTTTTTCCACGGAAAGAATTCTAAATACTTTAAATTAGTAAATGATTATAAAGTGTAAAAATATAAGTAGGGTCTGGAATAAATGAAGTTCAAAGGACTGGATGTAAGATTAGCATTTTTGAGGACAGTGTTGAAAAAAGGTTTCCAAAGTAATTACTGAAAATTTTTTGCATAATTTCAATGAGAACACCTTTTAGATTCAAGAACACAGCAAGGGAATTTTTTTTCTTTTAAAACAGTGAAGATTCTTCAAAACAGTTTTTTTTCCATTAATTGTATCTCAGTATTTTTAAGAAATTAATATTTTTCACTTGCTTAGGCATTGTATTATTTGTATATATGGAGTATTTTTGCATATACTATCTTGCTGATAGGTGGAGTACCAGAATAAGGGCAAGGGGGTGCTACAGGGCTTACTCAGTTTGCTGTAATTCAGAAGTAATTATAATAATAAAAAAGCAGTGAAAAGCAAATGTGAACTACCTTTTAGTGTCAGGGACTAGTAAAGGAAAGTGGTTTTTTTAGGTCCAGTGTGTGTTGTTTTCCTGTCTTAATCACTGGGATTTGGGATCTACTAATAGTCTTTGATGATATGCCAGACATGGAAATGATTGAAAAACAATCTCTTTCACCTGGATATTGTTGAATCCCAACAGCTATGATGAAATGGAGCTGTGCCTGAATTCTCTGTCACTCTGGGTTCTGAGGCAGTATGCTTATGGGATTTATGTATACCTTGAAGTGTCCTTCAGCTAGTACTAAATGCTCACGAGACATGAGTTATGAATCCAGACAAATATATAAAGACATTGCATCCACAAGGTGGTTAGAAACGTGATACCTGCACCTCAGATTTTTCTTGGCACAAGTACGGGGGCATTATCTTCAATTAACGTAATCCTACATCTAAAGAGGGAAGCCTTCTTTCTATTGATGTTGGGTGTCAGTGATGGAAGAGGAAGTAAGACAATCTAGTGTAGCTGAAAAGATGTCCATTGAGTGGGAAGTGGCAAGTCTTTATTAGGAAAAATAAGGTTTGCAGGCTCTTCTACATTTCTTTTAAAGTGAATATAAGGCGGCAGTCTTTGAACAACAGGTGGCCCATAGCTGTCAAAAAGCCTACTGTCCGTGATACAATTCAGCCCTTGCTCCCTCCTCACACACACATTTACAAACGTGCAAGTGAGGAGGCCAGTAAAAGTGGAATAATACCTGAGTATTCATATTTAGTCTGATTTGCATGTGAGAGGTATATTGACTGATGGGACTTCGGGTGGGTTTGTCTACAGATAAATATCCTTAGAAAATCTAAGAGTGTTCTTTATTTAGTGATATAGGTCTGCTGCAGAAAGTTTGGTCAGTTGCGAGAAAGCAGTTAATTACAGCATCTGTAGTAAATAGAAAATGTGTGCTATTAAGTTTAGGTATTACTTCTCCTCTCTTTGAACTCCATGCGAGACATCATAGTTTTCAGATGTTTCAGGCTTCATAGATTTCAGAATTTACAACTGGAGAAAATAGAAGTGACCTTCCTGACATTGTGGTCAACTGTTATAATAAATTGAAGGAGTCCATGTTGGAAAGGCTGTGTTTATCAAAGTCTCAGGTTAGCAATGGCTGAATTTTATGTCTGTATTTCAGAGATTAAAAAAAAAATACCCTAAAGCCTAATCAGAGCAAAAAAACCCCAAACAAACAGAAAACCAACCAAAAACCCACCACCAAATAAACCAGGGGTTTACTGTCTATTGTCTATTGGCATTTTAAATCTTATTTGCTTGAAATTAGAAGATACAACTTAATAATATCTAAAAAAGAAGTATATTTATTCATGCTTTTCTATGTTTAAAGAACTCTTTCAAAAACTAATTAGCACACAATTCATTGAAATGAATTTACTTACCAAAATAAGATATTGTGTAGCAAGTACTGATCAGTTATTTTTATAATATTTTCTGTGCACCAGTGCTAAACAACATTTGACACTATTGATTTGTAAAACCAATCTGATGTGGATAGGATGTGACAGAAACTGTTATTAAGAGATAGAATCCTGTCTCAGAAAAACTTGTCATTCTGGCAAGACAAAATCACCCAAAGTAATTTTACTTATATATACTTTTTTCAGTGTTGACTCTGTCTCTGACATATGGCTTCATATTAAATGTGAACAAAGCTTTGTTTATACTTACATGTCTTCAATGGATTATGTACCCCAAGTTTGTTCTTTTGAAAGCAAAATAAGTTTCTATGGTAGCACTGTTTTTATCTAATTAAGAAGCAGTGCAAGAGTTCTAATGCAAAGCATTCAGAAGAAATGCCTTGGTATGTGAGATAGTTTATTAACCATAACTTTGAGGAATTGCTGCAGTTTAGCAAGTTCAAAGCAAAATGTCAGTTGTATTATGTATATTTATGAAAATAAAAATACTGGACCTGCTCTACTGCTTGGGTATAAATGTGATAGATATTATATAGATAGATCAAGGAACCTTTACTTTTTAAATTTGTGATGGAATGACTGCATATCAGGCTAATAAAACCATTAGAGTTTTTTGAGAAACAAGAGCAACCAGAGGTTATGTGGTGCCTCAGGCTATCACTTCTCAACTTGTCTGTTTTCCACAAGGTAGCTATTAAAGAACCATAATTTGTACAACTGAATTCTCAAATAAGACCCAGCAAGGTGAGTTTTAAAGGCTGAATTAATCACTCTGTTCTGTAGATACAAATCTCTCATTTGAATTTTTCAACCTTAAGAAAAGCATCAGCACAAATCTTTCTGTATATGTCTTTTCCTCTGAGTGTGCTACTAACTTTTCTTTCCATTTTCCTCAAAATGGAGGAATTAGCTAAACAAAATACTACTATTTAACCAGAGCTTCATGAGTTCTTCTGGCTGTATGCATGTATATCTGATGTTTATTGTGTGTTACAGTGTACTGTGTTTGCAATAGATGTCTTGTTTAGTTTACACGTGTATAAGGAAGGTAACACAGGAAAAGGCTGCTTGTTTATTTGTCTTGGATGATGCTGGGCTGGGTAGGAGTCTTTGAAAGAAGCAGGGTGGTTGCTCCTAGGAAAGGAAAATGGTCACTAGGGTTCAGCTCCTAGACCACACAGTGGACCTGGCTGAGAGGGCAAGATGCAGCAATCTGCTGTGGTCTAGAGTAGAGAGAGGGATGGATGCTCCAGGGAAGCACAGGGTGAAGGCACACAGATAAGCTTCAGCAGCAAAGGGAAGAATGTTTTCTTAAGAAGCCAGAAGAGTCTGAGGAAAGTTTTTTGACAAATCAGTGAGATATGGATTAAACAGCAAGATAGGAGGAAAATTTTTTCACCCAGAAAGGAGATGTTTGTCACAAGGGGTATTTTATTTCAGTCCTTTTTTAAGGAAGAGGTTCCAGTAGTTCCATCTTTGGTTTGTGGAAGCGTTTTTCTTAGCAGGCTGTAACAATTATTCTGTCCTTGAATCTTGAAGACAACTGTGAATAAAACCAGGAATTAAAGGAAGGAATCACATTTTCAAAACAAAGCATTATCTACAGGAAAGCCTGTGGATCCTAGCATGAGGGTCGTGCTTCCGTTGTCCCAAAATATGCTAACGGAATTTATACTTGTTTGCATACCTCTCTCAAATTTTATTTCCTTAAGAATTAAGAATAGATGTTAGGAAGAAATCTTTGCTGTGAGGGTGGTGAGGCACTGGAACAGGTTGTCCAGAGAAGCTGTGGATGCCCCACATTGCTGGAAGTGTTCAAGGCCAGGTTGAATGGGGCTTTGTGCAGCCTGATCTAGCGAAAGGTGTCCCTGCCCATGGCAGGGGTCTTGGCACTAGATGATCTTTAAGGACACTCCAAACCCAAACAATTCTATGATTCTATGATTCTATGATAAGAAGTGACACATTCCCATTACTAAATGTTGAACAGTAGTTTTAGATAATTCAATAAATGAAAGTTCAAGATGGATATGATTTTGTCATAACATTTATATGGGTCATAAGACTCAATTTCTGGTTAAACTGTCTAACTCAGGCCTACAAGTAGTGCTCTTACAGCGCAACTGGGACTGTGTTGTGTCTCTGGCATGAGAGTTGGGTAATCCAAAAGTACTATCAGTGAGTGAATTCAAGTAATACGGGACTGTAGAAGCCCTGGGTTCTTCTAAGATACAACTTCATGTCAATTCCACATTAACCTGGGAAGCAGTTTTCATCTCCTGCTTATGAACTATTGCCATATCCTGGTGTCCTGCGTCACCTCTCTGAGGTGCATTGTGGTGTGTGGCATGTAGGGCTAGTAAGATCTGACATCCAGAGTTGCCGGTCCCAGTCTTGACGTGATGTTTGAGAATCAAGCAACGTGTTAGTATTTTTAGAAATGAAGATGGGAATGTTACCCAAAATATGGTATGTGTAAATAGTCTGCATTGCAACTATAATTTTCTGCGTATTTCTGATTTACCCGATACTAGTGAATCATAGCAAGAATATTTTCACTTTATTTTCATCATTTTAGTTGGAGGAAGGGTTTAGCATAGTTGATGTAATTTCATTTAATGGCCTGGGCCATAAACAGTGCAAAGTGGCTGTGGTGTAGGTTTGTTACTTTTAATGAAAATACCCAAAGGGTGAAAGGTGCTGACTTTTTTTTTTTTTTTGTCAGTGTGCAGTTAGTGATCTACACAGGGAATGCAAAAATGCCTTGGTAGAAGAATTTTAAAAGGAACTATGAGAGAAGCATCTGGGAGCCAGACTTTTCTTGTGGAAACATGCCAACAACTGTATTGTGTTTCCTTTCACTAAAGTGAGCTATGCCTTGTCTTTTCTCCCTTTTTTGAGTAAATTAGTTTCTGGAATCAGAGTATAAATTCAAATACATTAACCATGCAGATTATTAAAGGATATTATATGATTTAAGCAAGATGCTTTCTTTATGAATTCTATGTATGTAAATATTATCTCAAGTCACATTTGTCACTATTAAGGATATGTAATTTTCAGAAATGGCTTTTAAATTTACGTCTTGCTGCTGATCAATGAGTATAAGAAACTTTACTTAACATTTACAGACTTTTTCTATCTATCATAAATTTAAGTCTGAGAAATATAACCAAAGTACATGATTGTCAAATAACACTGTAGTACAGTTATACAGTATAGATGAGTTAATTGAATATTTGATTGCTGGATATATTTACATAGGGAAATATTTATATTTTCTATGTAGATTTTAATAGCCACCACATTTATTTTAGCAAAACATTTTAATAATAAGGTTTATAAAATGTCATGTTGAACACTTAAACTGTTTACGTAACTAAGAGCTATTATGGGTTGAGAGAACAAACAAATTTATTTTAGTTACAGTGAATTCACATAGATCTTTATTATGTTTATATGTAAGAATGTACTTATGTGCATGCCACATGTATTTAAGCAAGCAAAACACAAATTCCTGTGAACCTACAATGGAACCATGGACTCAACTTAAAAATTGTTTGCTTTGTCCCTTCAAGATACTAATTTGCATTCTGCCCAATAATTACAACTACTTTTTTGTAAGGGTGAGGAGGCACAGAGAAGGAAGCATTTTTTGTTAATCACCTAAATAATTAGATAAGCCTGTAGAAACATTAAACCCATTAAACCTCTACATTGTGGAGGAAGTAAGAGCAGTATCTTAAAATATTTTATTCCTTCTTTAAATGTTTAGATGTGGATTTAGGTAAGATGCCTCGATTTTGTATGCCAAATTTGAAGCTTTAGGAACACTTTTACAAGTGGAACCAAAATTGTGCTTTTGTTGAAATTTGACATGAAACTACCTTCAGAGATGCTTCTGTTCAGGTGAGGAAGTTGTTATCTAATGTCTTCATCAAAAAAGTACAGGTAACATTTAAAAAACTACTAATCAAACTTAAGGAATTTGTAAGGAGCTGGATTCTGAAGTCACTTAAGAAATTTTCACCTGGTTTGATGACCCATCAAATATTTTTTTTTGTTTTCTGAGTGTAATATTTTCTGACCAGTTCACTTAGCATACTGAGATAGTTGATTTCTGAAAAAAAAACCCCATGAAATAGTGACTTTATTTGTAAATACAAAAAATGTCTGTGAATATAAAAATGGGATATGAATGAATGAGTTTCTGGAAGTGGATCTCTCTGTAATTTCTTTTATTCTTCATTATAATCATTGTGTGCATATCCACGATTGAACTTGCTTATGATGACCTTTATCTTTTCTCTTGAGAAGAATTACTATTATGGGGTCTTTCTTCATGAGGAAATAAAAAGGTCAGTGCAAAACCCATCTCTTATTTCTATGCAGTGCACATTGCACTTCGGCATATTTGTATTGAATTTTATTAATAATAATTAGATCATTTTGTCAAAGAAATTTTAGTATTCCAAAATGAGGCGTTCTAAATGGTCTTCCCTGGTAGGTACTCCTGCTTTTCCTGCCTTTTTTCTACCTCTTCTCCTCCTAAGCTTGCTGTTGATGTAACTGAGATTTTACATACCTCCGTTCCTCCTAATTCTGTCAGACTAGCAATTTTTTCCTCCTTTAACCTTAAATGGATAAACTGTTATTTCTTTTGCACCTATGTTTGTCTAAGAAAAAAAGGGAATGTAGATAATGTAAAGATTTGGGGGGGGTGTGTTTGTTTAATTGGAGATTTTAGATTATTTGTTGTTTGGAAGACTAGTGCTAGGAACTGGACAACTAGGAACTGGACAACTTGATTCAGCTGTCACTCAAAACATGACTGAAGACTGCTTATTTGCGAGGGGAGCTCCAAGGGGCAAGCTGAGTTAATGAAATCTTCACATATTCATAACTGGAACGAGGAATTGCCTGTACCTCTGTGAATTGTTCAGTTGTCCTAGTGAATATATTCTGTTCTGTTGTTCAAGTGACTGAGAACATTTTTCCTCCCACTGTGGTAATTTTTTCTGGAAGCCTGAAGGGTCTTGTGAAGCCCTGGAAAGAGCAACTTTCATACTAATAACCTCTGTGTTTGGTAAATGTACAAAATTTGGAGGGTCTGAAGAGGATATTTATTGGCTGTGACTACAGAATGGGGCAGGGGCAGGGAAGCAAACGTACTGGAACACTTGGTACTGGGGAAAGGAAAGAAAAAGAAAGAGGAAAGCTGTTAACATACATTCAGGTCTCAGCAAGTAGGGAAGGTAAATAAAGCAAAGCATTCTCCTACATTTCCTGAAAATTGGTAATATGGTGCACGGTAGAGTGAGAAGATCCACTTTGCAGCAACTGTGGATGACCCTGCTAACAGTGCTCAGTTTTCTGTTTTGCCTGAGAGGAGCTGTTTTTCCTCCAAGGACAGAGATGTGTTCTTTGATCACTTAGTCTTCATCCTGTCTGCCTTAAAACATTATAAAAAAATACTTTCTGTAGAAGAATAGTTTGTTGCTTGGTTTTTTCCCAGTAAAGTAGGGAGAGGTTATAAAATACCTTCTGGCTTTTAAAAGCATGACTTTTTAATCCATTGTGCTAGTGTAGGTCATGTGGATGGCACTGTGTGTAGTAATATGGGAGAAATGCGGTGTCCTTTTCACAGATGTATTTAGAAAGAGACATTTGTTTTTCTCAAACAGTTCTTCAAATGTACTCATTTCTCTCTACTACTTCACTCTTTTATTATTCTTCATGGCAATAGTTGTATGATCCAAACAACGTTATTTTGTTCAACACTAGAGAACTGCAGCCTTGAAGTGTGTTTGTTATTTGTCCCTATTGGGACTGAGAATTTTTTTTGTTTACTTTACTCTTTAGTTTAGCAAATGCTGTAACTCCAAAATGCTTTTGTTAGGAAGGGGTGTTATGTCTGCTTTTTGGTTTTGATTAAGCCAAACCATAACATGTGCTTATATTCACTGGATGATGTCACAGAAAGTTTGTTTCGAGAGAGTTTTTTTTCCCCCAGAAAGTGGCTAAGTGACATTCCAGTACTCCAGTATCACTTCTTCTCCTTCTCACCTTCCTTTTCCTGCAGCACTGATCCTGAGTTAATTTAGAACAAAATTCTGTGTGGATGATGAGGTAGCTTTCCAAAGGTCTTCTCAGTAGGAGGCAGTGCTTCGGTTTTAGCTGAGATGGCTAGTTTAGTTATTCAGATTGCTTGGATAGTTGGGAATAATGGTGGTGTACAGTAGCACTTTTCGGGATACAAGAAGTGCAGCTGAGGGGAAAAAAAGTGCAGGATTTCTCAAGGAATACAGGAAACCTCACATCTGGAAACTTGGTAAGATCTGGACAAAACTGAGTAATTTGAGCTAATCTTGTTCTAAAAAGTCATTAGTTTCAGCTGTCTCATACGTAAGCTATTAAAATGCACAGACCCTTATAAACTGCTGCTGAACAGCTTAGTGTGAAGTACCAAAAGAAGCCAAATGCTGTTTCTTAGAAACCTGATCGAAGTATGTAACTTTCTTAGTTAGAGCAGAGTGTTAGACTGAGCAATGTCCACTGGTCCTGTCTATCTCTAAGTATTTAATGATTTTAGCTTTTTCACTTTGTACAGCCAGTGCTATTTATTCAAGGCCATTGGGAGGTAAGGACATTGTTAATATTAATAGCAGACTTCTGTTACTGTCTACTGGTTGAACATAGAGTGGTGCATATACTCCACTTCAGAATTTAAATAATGGTTGTTTTCAACGAACTGGTTCAAACTTGTGCAAAAGTGTTAGTTTTAAGTCCCATCCAGTTTAGCTGGTAGTATATTTGAATGAAACCTTTTGCCTCCATGTTGGAATCAGACTTGGATCATGTGTTGGGAGAAATCTGTGCTAGGAATTGGCACGGGTTGTCCTCAAATAAAACTGAAGCATCTTAGTATGCATAATATTTTTCATTAAAATGTATTTTTATGTTGTTTGTAACTCAGAGATCTCTTTCCGGAGATCTTGGAATACAATTCTGTATTGCCTTTTTCCTTCCCATCATATTTTTGAGTGTAGTGGTGACCATTTATTCAGATGCAACTTCTGCTTCTGCTTATATGATGATGTCACCTCATTTGCAATCCCATTGTTTAGCCTGTGTTTGGATGACCCATTTCTATCACTATCTCCTCTGCTTGTGTTGTGGAAGTGTTTGGTTTTTTTTTTCCACTCAAGTTTGCCATGCACTTCTCTGTTTGAGCTGTTGGGTGATAACTAGCTAACCCATAGAAGTAGGAATAAAATTTGTCCTCTCTTCTGTCATGGTAAGAAATTCTTACATTTATCTCTTCTCTAAATAGCAACCAACTTGTTACCCACTTCTGTCATTGTCCTGGAGGCATTTTCATTCTCAAACCATGCACTCTAGTACAGTCAGATGGAGCTTTAATAAAACAATAGTCTGTGTCCCCCTCTCTGCTGCCCCCAAGATCTCACACTATGGCTAAAGAATAGCACCTTCAGCAGCCTTTTCTAAGCTGTTTCATTGTTTACAGAGTACACTAGGCTGCTAATGGGAATGCAGGGTGAAATGTCAAGAAGCTGTGTGTAAATCTTCCAGTAATCTGCCATGTCCAAGAGGAGCTGGGGGAAAGGGTCAGATCTCTGGGAATATTGTAGGATTATCAAAGCTAGAGTTTTGCTAACTGAATTTGGAGCTCTCTCCATACAGTGTGGGTGGATCTGGAGTTTAAAAGAAGACACCAGAAACGAAAATCCCTGCCATTATAAATGCACACCAAGGCAAGTAGGCCTAGGATAAAGCAATACATGAAGGACTTCTGGGCTATCAAGCTGCTTAGGCTAAAACGCTGAAAGAGTTTGGGTGAAGGGTACAGGCATGTACAGGTGTGTATATGGTGAGAATGCTGCAGAGGACCCCATCCCCAAGGCTAGGGACCACTGTCCTCAGCTAAGGCAACTTGCTGGCCCTGCATAAGCCAGGGTATTAATACTCATTCCTTTGACCCCAGATGATCACTAGCTCTCACTACTAATGCTAGCAGAAGGTGTCAGTTTGGCCAAATTATACAAAATCTTGTTCTTAAATTTTGTGTGTTTATTGCTCCTTCTCTGGAAATATTAAATGTTTCTCTAAACAAATAGTCTTGTTTGTAAACAAGCCAGTGCTTGCTAATTTTTTAAAAATTATATAGCTGGGTTGATTTATGTTTCTTGTTAGAGTAATAACCCATCTGTTATGAGGGTGGGTCAATTCATAAAATTATAAATCTGTGAGAGAAAAGGTCTTGACTCTTTTCCACGGTAAGCACTTATTTGGGTTCAAAAGTTCTTGTTTGCATTTGTGCACAATCATTATTTGGTAGCAAAAAAGCAGTGTGTAGGAGAATACTCTTGGTATTAACACACTATTGTATCTTTTACTTTTCATGTGCAAAGCAGTGTAGACCTGTCATACTGAATGTCAGCAGAGTTCATGTACACACCTGTTTTTTTTCATGCATCTCTCTTCCCTGCCAAGTACAACAGTAAAGACACTACAAGGGTTTTTTTAATTGATTATTTACCAATAGAAGTGTTTTTGTGAGGGGTCTGTCTTACAGGACTTGTTTGTATGCTTATGACCTTCTGACACCACAGTGAGATTTCAAATGAAGATAATGAATGTGCATTACAAGTGTGTGATTGCTCGTATCATTATGAAATAGATGAAAAATTAGTTCACTGCAGTAGTTTTTATCTGAACTGATCAAAACATCTTCCAATGATTTTTCTAACAATATGTGATTGGAATAATAACTGCACATGTTGTTGTGTTCCATGCTGCAGCCCAAAGGCTTGTAAATACAAGCTGCTTATTTGCAAGTAGCTTCCAGATTTGCAATATGATTGCTATGGAAACCACACAATGAAAAGCTTATAACCATCTGTGTGGTTTGGTAGATTTTGCTGCATAGCTGAGCTGGTTTTGTTTACTGTTTTTGAAGTGTTGAATAGAGTATATTAACCCATAAACTGGGATTATCCAAGGTATAAACTAGTATTGTGCAATGACAATGTGTCACAAACTAGAAGACTATGAAATACCTAATAATAATGGCATTAAATTAGAGTCTAATATAAAAAGATGGTTGTTAGTAGA
The DNA here is from genome assembly GCF_001604755.1 of Lepidothrix coronata. Classification (NCBI taxonomy): domain Eukaryota; kingdom Metazoa; phylum Chordata; class Aves; order Passeriformes; family Pipridae; genus Lepidothrix; species Lepidothrix coronata. The sequence continues at coordinate 325,032 of NW_016690474.1, forward strand.
GGAAACTGCTAAGTTTATGCATATTTATCATGGAAATACTACATTCCATTGGAGGAATGTGCTATTGAAGCCAAACTCTTATCCATTTTATGGTCAAGCAGTCTGATTTTTTTTTACCCTCCCCCTTTAAGAAAAAGAAATTGGAAGGAAAAAAAAAATCAATGGATTAACATGAAAAGCCTCAGCAAGTGTAGAATTCATTGTTCACTTTTTAAATTTTGTGGATGGTAGAATTATCTGTGATTGGGTGATTTTTTTCTTTTGACTGGAAATTGAATAAGTAAGTTATTTTCAACAACTTTCATGGACTAAATGAAAAAACCTGCAACAAATATAGTTAGTTCCTTGTTGCATTGTCACAACAATTTTGTAGGTTGTTTGCTATTAAAGTATCAGCAGAGTAGGGAACATAATCTGTATCATAAGAGTTCTTTGGATCTACAGCTCTGGAAGACTTCACTGGTTTGATTAGTGTAGATTAGTCTCATTTTGACATATTGAGAAGGTGGAAAAGAATATTTTCTCACTGCAGTGTAGTGATGGCTTGAAGAAGAGATACAGAGGATTAAAAATTGGACCAGATTATTTTGTAGGGATGCATAGGTCCTTATACATAGTATCTTAAAAAAAACCAGAAGGACTTCTGCTGTATTTTTTAATTTAATTTTTCATCTTTTGACTCTGTGCCATGTTGCAACACAAACTTCAGCGTGTTGCATCAGACTGCAGCTGTAATTCCTGAGGTAATCGAGGTTGCTGTGTTTAAAGGATACCTCCTGCACACAGTTACTGCTTCAGGACATAATACCAGAAAACATTAGAAAGAACCACAGGTTCTTTTTTACTACCCTAAGCCAAGCCTATTACAACTGCTCCGTGATCGTATTAGGAAGTAGGGTGGACCATTTGCGCAGGTTTGTGCCAAGGACCTGATGTTTGCAGTGCATGTTTCAGAGGAGGCTCCTATGGAGTCACTTCAGCCTGGTACCATGGACTGAATGCCCATTAGCAGCTGAAAGAGTACCTCTTTCAGCATCATTGCACCTGAGAGTTTGTCCTCTCTGTGACAACTTTGTAGTGTAAAGCAAAGTGGAATAAGTGTGGATGGTTGGAGTCTGAACCCGTATGTGAATATGGACAGTCTTTGTTTGAATTTAGGACCTTTTCGGTATTCAGAAAGCTTTGATTCAGATATTTCCACATTTCAGATGTGGATCTGGTGAACTCTTGTTTCTAGGAAATACATCTTTCAGGGGAATGCATATATTCTAAATTTTTCCATGAAGCCACAGTGCAATCTACATGTATTCAGCTGGACCTTATGAAAAAGTCTCTTCCAACCTCTGCTGCTGTTTTACTTCAGTTGAGATACTCTCTACTTAGTTAGTCCTCAGTTTAAGCTGGTCTGATGACCATGACAAGTGAGTTAAAATCCACAGTACATTCAACACATGAGCTGATTTAGGTCCAAACATTCAGTAACATATAATATCAACATTTTTTTAATCAAAGTATAATATAATACAGTGTGTGTTGGATGAAGCTGAAATGTTCTGGGAAAAGGGAGCAATCCTAGAAAATGTGACTGATACTGGGATACTACTCCCTGTGAGTGGTGCAACCGTGGTAGGGAAGCCACAGAATATCAGTGCCTCCTAGTGCTCTGGACAGCACATAGAGATGCATTTTTGCCATTTATGCTCCATTTGTGAGTTCTTAAAATAAACAAATGAGCATACTTGGAAATATGCAACAAGTGTTAATGCCAAGTAGGGGAATACATTTGAATGCAGTAAATAGTTTAGAGTGTTTTGTGAGTACTGCAGCTTCAGATTTCTCCTATTCTATTGTTAGGTTGGTTGTTTTTTTTATTCCACCCCCCCTCCCCCATTGGCTTAAATAATAGTTTATAATCATCTTGACCAGACTTTTAACTAGTCAAGAGTCAGAGAGCAAAAACTCTTGCTGGCTTAGTAGGGTAGAATTTCGAAACTCTTTGTGGAGTGAATCTTCTGATGTAACTGTAATATTTGTAGGACTGTGTATAGAGGTTAGCAGCAATTATGCATACTCATTCCAACGGGTCTACTCTTGTGCTTTAAACATCTGCTTTAATGTTTGCAAGAACAGTCTTGTGGATAGATTAAATTTTTACAAGGCTAAAAATCCTTTGAACTGTTCATATAAAATTCACTCTTTGTCAAAGTATATGGGCAATTACATAAAAGTTGCACAATAAGGAACATTTTAAAAGCTGTGAGTTATTTGTCTGTTGTCTGTCATTAGTAAAATATTAAAATTAGTTGCTGAAATGTGTGCCTTAAAAAGAAGCATGACTATCTGTGTAAGATGTGATGAGTAGCAAAGGCAAATAATTTAAATGTATTAGAAGTCCAATTCTTGTTTGAGAAGTGGGTTTATCAATATACTATTTCCTCATTCATACAGCAGCCTTGTCAGTTTTGATATACTGTAAATGCAAAGATAAATTTGTTTCTACTTCCTTATGAACCTAAAGACAGAATACAGCTACAAACCTCATAGTTTTTTCCCTTTTTTGCCTCATCAACAGAATTGTTGACTGTGAAATGTGAGAAGCAGATCTGATGTCCCTGTACTGAATGGAGTGTGGATTTACTTAAGTGAGAGTCTGGGCATGAGAGAATTCCCTGTCTGTGCTGGACAGGAAGTATGGAGCACATCTTTCGAAATTGCCTGTGGGGATTTCAGTGTGTTCCAAGCTTGCTAGCCAGAAAACATGCTCCAGAGCCAATCGCTGCCAGGCTTTCTCTTTTCTTGTCCCTAAACTTGCAGTAAGCTGTTTGATACAGTTTGGCTTGCTTAAAAGCATGGTCAAGCACAGTGGGCAGGAGCAGTGAAGGCATGGTATCCATAGTGGCTGTGTTCCCATCATGCAGATGTCAAGTTAGTGTCTATGTAAGACAGTGCTGAAGGTGAGATGTCCTCTGCCTTCTCTGCATACTGCTCTTAAGAACGGAGTTCTTTCGTGGGCTGGGGATACTTTTTCAATCCTCGGTTTCATTTTCTTTATCCTGGCAAGAAGTGTATGTAGCAGAAGATGACCCTCATTCTAATTGTCTCAGAATGACTGAAAAACAGCAGAACTGCAGCTCTCTATATGATTGCCCTCAGAGGAGAGTGAAAAGGGAAACAGATGTTCGTAATTGAGATTTTGAAAGAAAGCTCTTGGAGTGTTTGGATGGGTGGGGGAAACCACAGAAATAACAATGTTCCAACTTCTGTATAAATGTAAAATAGTAAACACAGTTTACAATCTGGAAATGTAGAGTGTGGCTTTCGGACTGATGGGGGCTGTAATTCCTGTCAGCTGAGGTGTCCCTTCGAAGTTTCATCTGCAGTTATGTGTTTTGCAGAAGAACGGGTTCCTTCAAAGGCTGAAGTGCCAAGAAAAGAGAGCCAGGAGGATGTTACCACTGATTCAGGTAATTAAAACTTTTCCTCTCTATTTTGTTTATGCTCTTTATTTTTATCTTTATTTTTTTATCTCTTCCATTTGGTGTTTTAAAATAATGTTTTTATAGCTCTGTAAAGCTGTCTTTTTACCCGAGTATGTGATGGCAGCAAAACTGCTTAGCACCACTTAGGATGCATGAAAACCACTTGAGAAGGATTTATAAAGTAAGCCAATTTATACAAGGTATTCCTTCCTGAATTACTTTGTAATGACTCAATTAGCTTTCATTTCTGCACAAAGGAGATTTAGTTGCATAAATTAGCTTATCATCATTGAGGAAGTGTCACTGCTAAAGGACAGTTTATAGATACAACATGCAGTTGCTGTCAAACCTATAAGAATGTAATATAGACATCTGTGTATACTTTGTGCTTGAGCAGAACAGACTTCTGCCATTCAGAGACTAACAGGGGACAACAAGTTGCCCAAGGGACTGGCAATGTAGACGTCTCTGAAAAGGTCAACTTGACACAGGCTCTGACAATCGACCCAAAGCTCTGTCTTCTTTGATAAAAATCAGATAAACTTAAGACCACTAATTGATCTGCAGCCTGTTTAAATGTTGGCCATGCATATCTTCATTGCATATGATTACCACAGAAAGCAAATGAATTGGGTAAGAAATGCCAGAGTCCAGTGACAGCAGCATGAAAATTGGAAAAGGACAGAAATGCCCAGAAAGGCTGTGAAGGATATTCTCTCAGCTTTAGCTTGGCAAACTGCCCTTGTGCTAATTATCTCTGGGACTGGAAAAATAACTGCATACACCATGTAAAGTCATATGGCCAGACAACTTTTCTTGACAGAAAGGTATTTCCAGTTATGCTTAAAAACAAGATATATTTGTGTTTCAAGGGTGCAGACCTTTAGATAAACTACTGGTGATTTGACACAGCAAGTAGTGAAGACTGCTCCTTATCAGACCTTACACCTTTTTGAGATCTGCTGCATTGTAACTGTGACCTGCACTGACATGCAATCTGGCTCTCCTTCCCCCATCGTACATAATACACATAATTCTTTCAGGGCTGTCAAGGAAGGGGTGGGCAAGAAGAGTTCCTTTAGGAAGTAGCTCTGCAGTGCTCTTCCTGTTGCAACATGTGGAGAGGAAACAGAGGCCTGATTTCCTGACCCATTCAGGAAAGCAGGAACAGGTTGCTGTGAGGAGTTTTGGGTTGCTTTTCTTGGAAAGGAAACAAGAGCCAAGTCATCAGATGCTGTTAGCATTGTGCTCTGCTAAAAACATGTGTAAAACAACATGACTCATTACAGCCTTAATATTTAGTACTCATTTAGACATTACTGTAATTATAAGAGTGTGTTGTCATAATGGAGCATGGGGTCAATCCAATTATAAAGTTGCCAACAGCATCGGTTTTTTTCACTAATGTATCTTCCTGAAGTTCTAATTGGTCATACTTTTAAGAAATCAAAACCTTAGCATCTAGAGTTTTGAAAAGTTTTAACTGCTATGAGAACAGCCCTATCAATCCTACTAGTGTTTGTGTAATGTCTTTGAGCAGTTCCCCCCCAGATATCAGATTAATTCCAAGCAATAACTTTCTCATCTGATCTTACATATTTCACTAATTAATACTGGTAATTTTTTTGACTTTAGGGCTGAGTTGACATGAGTATTTCTGATGGCCATCACATCATAAGTATCTGACTTGACTCAAGATTATTTTGTGATTGTCCACACAAACAGTGCATACATTCTTAAATTTAATTTATTGCCTTGCTTTACTAAACCTGAACTTCACAAAAAATATTCTGTAAATTGTCTGTGAGCTCAGGCTGATAAGTGCAAAAAAGGTTTCTTTTTTTCCTACTCTTTTCTTGTCCTAACATATCTTGGCTTCAATTAACTTGCAGACTTGAGTTCTTCTTATTCTGTCGGTCTTGATGCAGACTGTTGCTGCTGGATAGCTTTACATTAATTGCTAGTGACCTAATTATTTTAAAATACCAAAGCATTGAAGAGTTTCAGTTATGGCTTGCTTGGTCTTTCTTGCTATGACTATCTACCCATTATCTTTCCCACAATCACTGTTTCAATAAGTGGCATGTTTTGTGCTGTATTAGTGTAAATATGTTGATTTTAGAGTAACTAAGGAGCAGTAAGAGAAAGATAATACTGAACAGTTTGAGCTAGATTAGAGTTTGAGTCCAAATAAATACACTATAATTATTTTTCCCTTATTTCCTAACTTTTCTGGCCTGTGGGATAAAGGGCAAGTAAGGCATTTTTTGCAGTTTAGGACATCGTCAGAACAAACAAACACCAGTGTTCTTTAACAGGGTTTGGCTTGTCTGGGCATTGAGACTCAACACCAAGAGTCACTTACGTAAGATACTCATTCTGGTAGCATTAATTTTGAACTTCACCTGTATCTCCATCTTTAAGCCTTCAGTATGGTAAATATTGAGCACATCATTAATAAAAAGGGATACAGTTTGTATTTTTCAAATATTGTTAAGTAATCTTCAAATCTGATGCTATTAACTTTTGAAGAATCTTATTAATGAGTTGAAGAACATGAGTCAGAATGGCCAGCTGTTCAATATACTAGGCAGTGGACCATGGTTGTGAAAGGAAAGCATACATATGTATTCCTTCATTCTGCAAGTGATGCATAGGCAAATAATACAACTACTAGCTCTAAATCACTACCATAGTAGGGTTTGCTAACTTAGATGCCATCAGTGTTGAAATGGAAGACTAAGGGAAATTAGACACAATCACATTTATTCTAATGTTTTAGGTAGTGCATTTTCGTATTTTTTCATATTTTTTCTTCCCTATGTCTTTTGTGGTTTTTAGAATGTTATTGTAATTTTTTTCCCTTGAGTAATTCATGGGCATTCTTAAGTTTTAAACAGTAATATTTGTGGTGCATGCTTGAGTGATATATTTGTCAGATTTTTTTTTTTACCTGAACTGTTCACCTTTCTTTCTTCAAGGATGTGTTGACAGATGCCAACGTTTTTCAGTGAAATAAGCAGTCTGAGACTACTGTCAAAGAGACTGGCAGACATTGCCTTTTGATCTGTCAAACTCTGAAGTGTTTTCATCAATATATTGGACAAAAATATCTATTGTTGCTATTACTGTTACTGGAAAAACAGAGATGGCAGAAGAAAACCATGAGGAATTCTTTTTGGAAGAGTATTGGAAACTGTTGTATAGTAGTTCATCCAGATAACTGTCCTAGAATAAAAGAAGTATTTTCTGAAGAAAAAAACTATCCAAAATCTTGCTTACCCATTTCTTATCATTGGTAATCTTAAAAGCAATGGGTAGGTAAATACAAACTGCTTTCTGCCCTCTACCACACACTTAACTTTTTTTTAATCATATCTTATTCGTATTTGTGGCCTAAATGACCATAACTTTAAAATATGACAGACTTTAGTTTAGTGATTATGTCATCATAGTATTTTTAAGGCTCGTGACATTTCATGGTATATGAGATTAGAGTGTGATTGTGACAGAGTAATGCCGGAAAATCAATACCTTTTGAATTTGAACTCTAATGAGCACGTAAGTTCTTGATGCTAAATCCATCTGTTTTCAGGTATTACATGTATTTAGGAAGCTCCATATTATTTCATTACCATATAAATAACAAATTCCTTTACACAGGCCCCGTGGTTTTGTTATATACCATTCTTCAGAGGCAATAAAATGAAATTTGTCAGGGTCTTCTCAAACTGAAAGAGGGACTGAAGTAAGAAAGAATGGGCTTCTGTTTTGCAGAGGTTTTCGCAAGTTTTTTTTATCCTACCCCTGTGTTTGTGAGGCACTATGAATCATATTATGAAGCATTATTCACTTTAGATGTATAAAATCTGAAGTTACATTTACAATTATCTTTTATGTGTGTGTAGTTGCTCTTACAGAATTTGGAGAAATTTGTGCTGGTGGGTGTGAGAGGGGTTTTTAAATTTGAAATTAACACTTCTTGGAAGACCAGCATAGTTGTTTACAAACTTAAAACCCTTACTTTCTTTCCCTGTTTTTTGTTTCTGTGCTCCTGATATACTGGTATATGTTTGTCTGAAAAATGTGGCTTTCTGATTTAAATGACCTTAGTTTATGTTGAATTCACAAATGAGGGCACAGAGTCCTGGTTAGTCTGTGATCAACATTGTCATTGTTGCAATAAGCTTATTTTAAAATGCAGCTTTTCCAGTGTTGCCATGTTCTTAGTTGATTTGCTTTCCCACTTTAAGACTCAATTAAATGCTCATGGTGAACATATAGGGAGAGATGTGTGTCCCCCGCTGGAGTGTCTCTTCTGTTGCAACTCCCATTAGTGTTAACAGGAGTTACTTCAGGCACACAAAGGTAAGAACAGAGCTCAGAGTGGTAAAGGTCAGCATGAAAAGTCTTGATTTCTTTCAGTGCAGTTCTGAAGAAGTAAAAATCCTGATTAATGTATTCTAAACCAAATCAATAAGCTAACTGCTCAAAGATTTGAAAGGTGGGATATACTGAAATAGTTCTTTTTGTTTATACTCGCGTGGGCTTATGTTATCTTTTACAAGATAAGAGTTAGGAAATGTGATCAGTACGATATCAAAACATGAAGGAGAGATTCTGATTTAATATTTATCACAAATTAATTTTGCGCTAACCTGTGTTGGTAAATAATGGAGTAAAAAATAGGAAGGGCCAAAATTTGGAGAAGCAACATTTCAAAGCGATTCACTTCAAAGTGATTCTGCCTTCCTCTTGAAATGATAATGTCTAGGCATTTTAGAGTAACCAAATCATATTTCTGAGTGGTTGGGAGCTTTATATGTGTATCTAATTGCTGCTTTTGGGGTGAGGACAGAAGAATTCAGGCACTGGCAGCCAGAACACCCCCTAGTACTACATAGGAAGTCATAGCTCCTAATCACCAGTTATGGAAAATTAAATGGTGGGTAATTGGCATTGCAGCTTTAAATTCAAGGCTGTGAATATTTAGCCTTATGACAGTATTGCCATCCAAATAAAATAGCACAGAATGCAGACTGAAATGGAAAAATAGAAAACAAGCTCTTCTTGCTCATACAGAGCGTATTAAAGTTCAAATCTAAGTATTTGCCAAAATAGGAAAGAGCACAAGTTGAATACTGCTATTTTTTTTATAGTGTGACGCTTTCTATCACTTGATGCTTGATGTTTTAACAGGATTTTTTTGGTAATAAAGTGAACCAATCATGATTAAATTGTAAACTATAAATAATGGTGTAGAGTGCTAACGACATGCAAATGTAACTGGGATATGTTGGAATAACCAGCAAGCCTGCTGTTCAAGGATCATATAACAAAACTAAGATGACAGCCTTGATCCAGCCAGTTCAGTGATATTTATGTTATCAGAATTAGAAGATAGCTTTCCAGTGATGTAAATTATTAGTACATATACATTCTGTCTGGTTAGTGTATACATAATGTAACTGGTCATCTTAGTGGTATTGCTTACATTCTTTTTGCATTAACTCATCACACTCCATTCTCATGGAATTAAAAACAGGAAATAGTTTGCAGTGTAACAGAAGCACCCAGTGTATTTAACTGTGTGTGAGTGCTGTGTTTCAATAGATGTGCTCTGTATTGTAAATGTATGACAAAGCATTTATTACTGTGTTATTGCCGTATTACAGAGCAAAGAGTGCTAAATAATCAATCAGTTAATGGTCTGTATGGCAGCTTGAACACAGCACATCCATTGTGCTTATGCTGTTAGAAGGATGAGTTTACGACTGTAGTCTAGTTGCATGTTTAGCCAGAGCTTAATGTCCTAAACTGGAGCTGACACAAATATTTTCGAAATGCAACTTCAGCAACAGTTTCCAAGTTCTCTAATATTTCAGAAGGAACAATCAAGGATTATCTCAAAGGTTCTCAGAGAAGCTCTTTAATTTTGTTGGAACAGGAGAGGAGGGGGAGCGTATCACAAAATACTTACTTTGGCTTCCTTTCACAGATTATTATTAATCATATTCTAAGAATTTCATCAGTTTCAAGTTGAGATACATATATGGCTTGCTAGAAATGTACGTGTGGAGGAAAACTAGGTGCTTTAAGTTGCAGCTGGAAAATGCTTTGAAAACCTGTAGCTACATGTCTCTCAGTGATGCAACTTGCCAGTGAAGGGCTTGCACATTAAACTTGTTTTCTACTTGCTTTTGTGGTATGAAAGAGATGTTTCTAAATAAAAAAAGGAAGAGGAAGTGTGTGTTAATGAATTGCATTGTACTATCTGGAGATTTAAAGTGTAACTTTAGTCCCTCAGTCTTTATCCTTTTCTAATTAGATGCTGTTTTCTTTGCAGATAGCGAAAATATTGATTATGCCAACTTCTATCTAGGTTTGTGGGACTGCACAGCAGATGTACCTGATGAGTTGACATTTAAACGAGGTGACGTTATCTACATTCTCAGCAAGGTATGAGGTGCTGCTGGGGGCTACATAGTTGTAAAAAGAGAGACATGGCAGAAGGACACATTCCCAGAGTTCTATGGGGGGAAATTGGCACTCCCTTTCAGATCCTTTGTTTGCAACCAGATATTCACTGCAATTAATTATTTTGTCAAATGAACTATAACCACATTTAAAACATAGCCGTGTAACAGGAATTAACTTAAAAGCATGTTTATTTACTTGTTAAATCTTGGCTACCGTTTGTTAACTGATTTAACGGGAGACAATGTGCTTTCTGCTTGCAAAAGTTAACCTTGTAGAATTTTAAGTTATCTTGTATGTTATGTTTTTTGTTTCCTGTTTTATATTCCTGACTGTGCTAATTCTGACTTTTTTGGGATCTTGCTACAGAAGATGTGTTTTTTTTGAACTATGCTTTCATCTTTGTATGTATACTGTAATTGTTCTGACAGCTCATATTCCAAATTTATTTGCTCTGACAGATTTGGGCAATTTTTAATTGCAAACTTTCCTGTTTGCAAAGCAAATGAGAAATATAATTCCTTTAATCTGAATTGATGCTGAGCATGAAATATAAGCATGAAGTATAAGCATGAAATTTTATTCTACATTAATGTTGGTTAATTTTTTTATTTTTCCTTAACCTCCCTAACAAAAACAAAACCTCTCCTAAAATATATATCTCGTGGTCTATTGAAGTCTACTTCTGAACAATTAATCAAAGGAAATTTCTGTTCCCCGCGTATTAGAAAAAAAGCCGAGCTTTTAAAGTTCTCACTGAAAAAAACCTGCCTTCAAAAATATATGTAGAATATAGATCTAATAGCCATTCAGGGTAATTAGTGCCAAAAATATTGTAGGTCATTTACATATACAAGTAGGTGCATGAAAGCTAAAGACTTAGTTTGTCTTAGTTTCAAACTCTTAAGTTTTGTCACAATTGCTTTAAGTCTTCTGTGATACCTTTAAGTATGTTTCTGGATAATAAATGTGACAGCTTCTGTTTTAAATAAACTTAAGATTTATGGATAGAAGGATCTATAAAAATATAGAAGATATATTACTAATAGTAATTTGACCGTGTATGTCTTTTGAGGTATTTCATCATCACTTAAGCTAATAACTGAATTGCATTACTAAAGGCTGAATAACGCTCTTGGATTGGGCAAACTTTCAAGCAGTTATTCAGCACTAAAGAATTGTACTAATTTAAAATAACCACCTCTTCCCTCTCTTCCTCACCCCAAAAAGCCCATGAGTGAATGGATTCCACTGCATGGGTTTGGCCTCTTTGTGGGTTGTGCTCTCTGGGTACAGTATGGGGACTATAAAATCTTAATCTTCAGCTCGTAGGTGAAAAAAATTGTTTGCTACTACTTCCCCAAAAAAGTGAGAAATTTAATTTAAAAAATGGAGCAGAATAAAAAAACAGTAGCTTAAGCTGTCGTGTGTATATCAACTGACTTGTTGCCGTGCCATGATTAATTCGTAATCAGTCCTTGAAACAGGCTTGCTGCTGCTCCAGATATATAGATTCTCTCTCTCTGGGATTGATTTCTACTCCAAAATATAGCCCAGAAAATTTGGCCCTGTTTCGCTTAAAGATTGTTACAGCTTTTTTGGAAAAAATGAGTGTTGGCCGCTACTGTCAGCTGAGAATTTAGGGTCCTTGGAGGGCAAAGTGCCAGAGAATTATCCATCTTAACCTTCCACTTGATTCAGTTTCAAGGTCTAATCATTTATGAGCTCTTTGTTTGGTAAGTGAAAATATAACCAAAGAAAAAGTGAGCCTAGCCATCCTGAAGTGGGTCAACACTTTTCTTTAAAAATATTTCCTAATCCACTACATTAATACTTGGATTTCGTGGCAGTCGGCAGGCATCCTAGGCAATTCTTTTATTTTTTACACCATCTAGTGGTCGAAAATGAGAGATGCAGGTACTGACAGAGGGTTATGTGTATGGATCCAAAATGGTGTCATAAATTCAGCTTCAGCTGAACCTAGCTATGGCTTTATTGCCTTTCTATCATATGTCAGCCAGGTATAAACATTGCTCTTGAAAATCACTTTTTGCTGATAAGGAAGTAAGTACAGGTACAGTAGTGTTATAGTAGGAAGGGTGAAGCATTAACAAAATATCGAGCATATTTGTGCAACATGTAATAGTTCTTTGTTTTACAGTGAAATATAAATGGTGTAGGCTGCTCTGATGAATGTGGTAAGATAGATATTCATCTCTCCCAGAAACAGTTATGCCAAAGCAATATATTTTTACTAGCTACAGAAATTAGAGGAAAAGTAACTATTTTGTTTCCAAGAAGAGAGATCATTATTACAACAGAAATAATTATGAATTGTTTTAGCAAATTTGGGCGCTTATAGAATTTAAATAAAGGAAGAGGAGCAATATGCTACCCGTAAGTTTCTAGGTAAACGCCTTTTAGAAAAATGAGCCTGGTTTCAATTTGGCAGCGTTTGCTTCTTAAAATAGCTAGGCATTATGCAAAGACAAGTCCCTCATAATTTGCTTTAAACTGAGCATCAGAATTCAATGTTAGTTCAGTGAGCATGAGCTCATATTCTGACAACAGAGATACCTGTGCCCGACTAGTATAATTACTGTAGAAAAGCATGTTTTTCTTGTTTTAAAGGTGCATTCAAAAACTATCTTTTTTTTACAAAAAAAAACCCCAAACCAACAAAAAACAAACAAAAAAACCCCCCCAACTTTGGTCTAGGTTTTTCTACCTTTGAGAGTTTCCCTCAAAAGTTGAGTTTTTAATCTGAGCAGAATTAACAGAACTATCTCAATACTACTGGTTAACTTTTCTTTATTTAAAAAAGTAGTTAACTTCTCATATTAATTGATCAATGTATCTGTAGAGATATACTATTATTATTAATTTATAGTATTCTTGAATATTCAAGTGTCTTTTATCACTTATGCTACGAATGATGTGAACTTTCAGAAAACTATATACCCCTATTCTATTATGCAGTAAAAAAATATTTTATAGTTCTAATGATAAAGGCATTCTTTAATAACATTTTTTAGTTAATATTGACTATTAGAAATTAACACTTTGGAGTCATGTTTGCTAAAAGGATGATTGCTCTTAACTCCTGCTCAGTTATGGGCTTGCCTTTGCTTTCAAGCCCATGTGATAAATGGGAAAACAGACCATGATACAAAAATCGTTTTTATAAATCTTCCATAGCTCTACTCAAGAAATCAATTTCCAGAAACAAAGATAACTGTGAATGGAGGCAGCTCGATTTTTTTTCCTAAGTTTCGTATGCACAATTTATGCAAGTGCAGCAATAGCAGTAATAGTTTGTTTGCTTTAGGTGTATGTTTTGTGTTGTGAAATTCCATAGTTACATTGGCCAAAAGCAAGTAATAATGAAAATTTACCTAGATGTTAGCAGGCACCTGCTTAGTAGAATTACAGACATTTCTTTACTTTAAAGCTAATTTAACATCTATCTTATTTATATTTATATTTAAATAGCAAATAATTTTTAAATTCAAAAATTATATCTCAAACTGGAGTTCTCCTTACCTGTTATTATTTCATTACATGCCAGTGCTGTTCAGTCTGATATTTATGAGTCATGGAAATCTCATCTGTGACTTAACCTTTTGCACTAGAATTTTTTATGAAAGTAGAGCATTAACTTGGTGTTTAGATTACCCTTTATTCAGAGATTGTAGGTTTCCAGCATGGCAGATTTTTGCTCTTTCAATACAATAAATGTCTGTTAAAATGCTTACATCTCAACCTGTATTTTTTACTTATTGAAAAGACAAACAAAGAATCTTCATAGCTCAGGTTACTGCTTATGAAATAAAGTGCAACTTAACAATGCAGCTGTTTTAGAATCACTGTGAGCATTTTGTACACTATCTGTATAATCTTAATAAAATGTATTTATTCAGTATTTTCTCAAAAAGATACCAAAGGCATACTAAAATCCTGAGTGTTTCTTTAGTCAGGCTGTTTTCTGGCTGAGCATACTGAGTATGTTTAAGAGTAATTTCTGTTTCCATGACCATACTGCCTATGACTCCCCTAGCAAATGGGGAGTACCAATAGAAGCAGAGTGAAACACTAGTGCTTGAGGCCCCAGTGTCCACACTATGCTTTTTGAAAGCTGTTTGATGTCTGAAGAGGTCTAGCATGGTTTTGTGGAATGAGAACAAATTAGTGGTTAAAGTACATTCAGGTGTATCTTCCATTTTAATTTAATCTTAAATAAATGTAGTATGTGTGCTCTGCCAAGTTAGCCAATGTGGGGAAAATGGGAGCATTGGGAGATTCACTTCAGTGGGATGCTTCTGATCAAAACTAAAATGCTACACCAAAGTTGTACATTACCCTTTTTCTGGCTTGTTTAGGTATATTCCTCATGGGAGGGGAGGTGAATAAATACATGTCTAAACACAAGATAAAAGTGAAGGCCTTTAGATAGAAGGTTACTTAAGACTAATGCAAAGTGGCTCTAGGTCTGCTGGATTGCATACTGATAATATTTAAGCCTTTACCTACCTGATTAGAAAAAAATTTGGCCTTGTGTCATCTAATGGAAAATAAAATGGCCTTTTTATTGTTCCAGGGTGTTTTCTGGGGACACTTTTGGTTCAGAATTCAGTCTGCTTACCATGATTTATATTGGAAATCTTTAATTGGTGTCTATTTCATCTCATGTTATTGTGGGAAATAAAACCTAATAATGCAACCATACAATAAATCTGAGGTTTATATTTTTAAAGATGACCATTTTATTGCTGTCTTAAAACAACTCTACTACCTGTGAAGAAGTCTCATTCACTTATCTAAAGCATTTGTCATTCTCTGCTTTTTAGAGAAAATGCTGTTCTGTGCCAAAACTGCTCCCTGGTTGATAGTGTATCATTCAACAATTACACCAAAGGAAGTTCTAAAACTTTTTAGCTAGTATGAATCTCCTGGATGAATTAGAGATGTTTTAAAATATTTTCTTGCCAAAATTGCCCCCCAGGATAGTCTTTGAAAAAAATTTATCTCTGCTTCCCACACATATTTAGCTTGACAGTAAAGGCTACTTATTTTAACCCCAAAGAAGGCTATAGATAAGTTTTGCTTTTCAGTTTTAAGGTTTGCAGATATTGAGCCTGTAAGTGAATATTACTCACAGTGCCACTGGAAGAGGGAAGGAGAAAAATGTTGAATTCACCCACTTCAGTCATGTTTTTTTTTAAAAATACCACTCCATTGTTTTCTTCAAGGCATTGAAACACAATGATGATTTTCAGCAACTCTTTTTAAAAAACAAAACAAATTAAAAAACCCACTCCGCAAACATGAAAAACCATACCATATGTATTTAAAAATGGGGACTGATTGCACAAGAACCAGATGTTCTCAACTTTTGCTGAAGTTAGTAGAAGTTAATATGGTGCAAAGCATCTGGAGAACCTAATTTAGGCAGATGATCTGTTCTAAAGGTAGAGACTGTATTGGAGATTTTCTCTTTTTGCATGTCAGAATTGTCTTCTATAGAGGACTAAAATCTTGGATTTAAAAGATATCTATAGAAAACAGGTAGTGTGTTTCTAACTACCGTGTTTTCCCCAGTGCAAAAGCTTTTATGAGCAATGTCTCCTGGAGTCATGGGTACATACACATCAGTGCAGTGAAATTGGTGGGATGGGGACAAGGAGAAGTGCCTGCTCACAGTGTTCAGTTTAAAGCATTTAAAGAAACTGTAAACCCTGATGGGATTTTCCCCCTGCTATCAAAGCATGCTGTACAGAGAATGTTTTGCCAGCATGTTAAGTCATAACCTGTTCCTTGCTGCCCTGTGAAATTACTTCACTTTGGTTAATAAATTTCTGTGAGGAAAAAAAATAAGGCACTCTAAGACAGTGGAAATGCAGAAGTAGCTTAGAAAGCATTTGGTCATTTGGTAAGATTGTTGTTTCATATTATTGGGTGTAATATATTCCATTGCCCTGGTGCTTGTCTTCCAGGGGTTGGGGTGGCCCCCTCCTCCCCCCAGCCCTGCTAACATTGCCTGGTATGGCAAATGTGCTCCCCGTCACATGGCAGAGCGTGGCCGCACACTTGTGCATTCTCCTCATTGCATGGTGGCTGGATCTGGCCCTGCCCCCTCTCCTATCCCTCTATTTGCCTTGGAGCAATTCATTTTGCAGTTATTGAATTTCTTTGGAGAGTTATTTTCATACAGCGAGCATCACAGCACCTCTGGATCTTGATAGCGTTTCTACATAAGGAGAAAGAAGCTTTGTGTTAGTAATTACCTAACATTGTCAGGAGCTGACTGCAGGCCTCTTTCCAGTGATAACAGAATAACCACATAATGTAGCTTTATAGCACATGATTAATAGAAAATAATTACACATCCTACAAAGGGATGCAATATTTCTTATAAATTGACTACAATGGTTTCCTGTAGATTAAAGGACTCTTCATTATTTTATCAGTCCTTCTGAAGTATAGTTGCTTGCCTATGTTAGCAGTTAAGAGCTGAATGCAGTGAGGGATACCAGATGGTAAACCCAGTGGTACCTGAGATCTGAAGCTGATGCTTGCAAAGGCACCGTGCTTCCCAACTTTTATTCTTATAAAACTTCTAACTCCTGCATATTAATGCTTCCACGTATTAATCATTATTTCCCACAAATGTGGACTGTAGACTTTTATTCTACACATCTTAACCAGCAATAATAGACATATGGACCTCACAACAGCAGTGTATTAATTAAATTGTATTGCTGTGAGGGAGTTTATAATTGATAACACTGATAGAAACAATACATCAATTTGCTTTTTATGTGTGACTTGAAGAAAGGACTAGGGGGCTGCTTATCTGCCTCACTAGTTAAGCACTCTTGTGGTACTGAGGACAGGAAGGAGTGGTTAGGAGTTTAAAGAGAAATGTCTGTACTTTAATCAGTTTAGAAGGGAGTGCTATCTAATCATTCTAAAACCTGAGATTAAAGTTTTATGTTCTTGGTAGCCAGGTATCTGCATTGTATTTTTGTTCAGACTTGTATAGACAGCAGATAGTTTAATTGGGATTCATGTTGCTCTTGAGACCCATGCAAAGAATAGTAATGTAAAGTAAAAGCTTCTGTATTGCAATATTGTCTGTATGGTATAATGGTTGGAGTGAATCCTTAAATTAGTTTACTAGTCTGTTACATCAACATTCATTTCATCTTCTCACTTAGCTTCATGCTAGAGCAGTAAGTGGTGTATTAGTAAGTAGCAAAAACCAGAAAGTTTTCAGAACAGCAGCATGCTTTTAATTTTAATTTGAGGTATCTGAATTGTTTCTTTAAAAACAATTGTTTCTAAGTTCATGTAGTGTTGCTAAGTGGAACATTTTCAATGGGTAATGTAATCCACAGGCTTTTTCTGTGCCATTTGTCATATGCAGTTTAATGACTGCTTAACTGAGCCACTTCCCTCATTTCATGTATTGTTTGTTTTTTTGGCTGATGTCTAGCAAAACTTGCTTAATCACTCTTTTCAGTCACTTCGCGTATTCCAAGTAGCAGCTTAAAATCTTTTGTTGCTTTCTCTTGGAGAGATTTATTGCTGAGATTCCAGTAGTATACGCGAGTGCTGCTCCTTTCAGCAATTTCCCACTGCAGTCTTGAAATCCAGTTTGTATATTTAAACAGTGTATTGTGAGATAAAGCATAGATTTTTAAACAGGCTGATCTGGAACATTATAAACCTCAGTGTCAGGGTATTGTTTCGCCTTTAAGGATTTGGGGTGTAATGTGAAGCCCCATGGGAAAGGTTAGGAGCAGTTCTTAACTTCTGTGGAGAGCAGTGTGCACTGAAGATTAAATTCAGATAGATACCTCTAGACTTTCAAGACCAGACCCATCGCCAGCACTGATCTGCAGTGGAAGGGAGAAGAAGGTGGAATTATTTTTGCAGCTTTCTCGTTTGCATGTTCACATCATAAATGAAGGTGTTCCTGCTGCTTTTTATGTGTGTTTCCTTTAAATCACACTTGGTGCAGTATTTTATGGATAGCAGGATAGAATAATTTAAATCACCAATTCACTGTTAAGAGAAGGAGGAAGATGTTTAATTTAAGACTAGTGTTTAGCCTTCCACAATTAGCGTGCGTGTGCCTGCATGCAAGCATTTTAAAAAAATGGCAAAAAAAAAAAAGGCAAAAAAAAGCCAGGGCTCACATGAAGATGGGCCATCAGCAGGGCTTCAGTTAAAGCACAGGGAGAGCTGAGTACACTAAGCACCTCATAGGACCCCAGAGAACTCTTGACCAGGCAAAATATGCCAGCAGCAAATCATTATAGCTCAGGCTCTAATGAAACTCCATTAACCCTTAAGCTCCACTTGACTATTTATAACCAAAAAACTTTATCTCCAGTCAAAATAATAGCTTTATCTCAGTAGGACCAGTAATTCAAAATCCTACAGCCTTTTATCTTCTCATCACAAGAACAGTGTAGCGGGAAACAGACGCTGCTTATCAGAGATATCTGTGTATTTTGTATTTTTCATGTTTGTTCCAAAGTAATTTCTGTCTTACGAATCATTCTGTTTTCAGTGGGGTCTCTGTTTTAATAATACTTCATTTGTAAGTCAATATAAGTGTGTGTGCAATTTCAGCTGTTAAAATTTATTGAACCACTGTTAGGATTGATTTTAAAATATTTATCTCATAGGAAAAAATTAAATTTGGATACCACAATACTCTTACTTGGTATTGCTTTTGGAAGATATTATTTCTTTAAACTATTATAATTCATTTTGTTTCATATTTATCTCACTAAGCCTAAACAAATTTCAAACAAAAGTACATTAGTCATCTGTCAGGCATATGAGATCTGCCATAGAATTTCTGCAAGCCTAAAGCAATAGTAGACTTTGTCCATAGAAAGATTAGGTATTAGATATGTAGTGTTCCCTTCACATTGAGCAAAGTAGTTTTTAAAATAAGTTGATTGTAAGTTTGAGTTTAGCCTTGTCATACTGAAAGAATCCCTGTTGATTCTTATATGTCAATATTGTGGTACTAGATTTTGGTTACAAAGTTAAGGTTTTTGTATTTGTGATGAAGAGAGAATATTTTTAGTAATGTTGGAGAAGTGTGGCCATAATTAAGAAATTTTCCTGAGTGTGCCTGGCCTTTTTAAAATTTAGCTTCTGCCTTTGCCTAACTCTGCATGTGAATGCCTATAACAAAAAGATATAATGTTTTAATTTTGAGTTAAAATGGTTATAGCTGTATATAAGACAAAGCATCCATAAGGAGTTGCATACAAAACTCTACTGCATTTATATCAGACTAAAGGTTAATACTGCATATTGTTTTCAATTAGGAGTACGATGAATATGGCTGGTGGGTAGGAGAAATGAAGGGAACCGTTGGCTTGGTGCCTAAAGCCTACATAATGGAGATGTATGATATTTGAGAGGCCTGGGTAAGTACATTTTAATCCAATCTTCTGTAATGGCTTCTATGTTCCCTTGTTCTCTGTTTCATAAGTATGTCTTTCCTGGAACCTTTGTAGGAGTCCTGTTAACATAAAGATTATGGCAAAATATATTGACGGTTCAATTAAAATACTTTTTTTCTGGGATTCTATATGAAATATTAAACCACAGCGTACAAAGGATGATATATTTAATAACTATGTTCCTTTTGCAGTTTTTTTTTAAATAAAATTGGTGCTGTTTCTAGTTAGTTTTGTTACTTTAGTAATATGTGTGTATCTCACTGTGCAGAAAACTGTGGAAGGGGATAGATACTTGGACTCGGTTTGATATGCATGTTTGAGGTTTTTTGGTTAAAGATGGACTTTCAACTTCCCTCTCCCTAATCAGGAGAAATCTGCACTTGAAATAAAGCGTGGTGTGCAGCTGCAGTTTACAGACCCAGCCTCTGAAGGAAGATTCTGCTGTACACATTTTGTGGTTTCAGTGAATGTAGTCAGATCGTTGCCTTGTGTACATTAAACATTTTAAACTGTAATTGATCATAATTCTAAGGAAATGTTCCTCTTAGTCACTTTTTATAGAATTGTAATGATAGGAAATGAAATAGATGGTAGTTAACATGTGGGGCACAAGCAGCCATATAGTGCCTGTTGCTCCTTAACATGCTAGCAGTTTATGTATAGCTGTAGGTTTGTGTTCTTTCGGGGATTTTTCCTGTTCCTCAGATTTAGAAAAATTAAGCTGAACTTTGAGGGTAAACTATTACTCAGTTCATGCATGCATTAACCTTTTAATGCTCGCTGTATATCTTGTGCAGTTGCACCGGAAAATCAAGGGAAATTTACGTGTAATATTGCAAGTCTTCAGGGTACTCTGTTTCCAAATGGTTTTTTATGTTAGGTTTTAGGCAATGATTTATTTTTCTCATACATTTAGTATTGTATTAATTACTATTTTGTTGACACACAATGAAGACTTGATTCTTTTGCTGATGTAATAATTTGGCCTGTGTGGATACCCTTCTAACTGGGAGATGGAATTCTATGAAAATTTGTGAAAATATATTCAACCTTGTTATTTTTGCTAAATCAACATGAGCTGAATTGCAGGTAAAACATATTTTTGTCCATGGTAGAGTGGAATATTTTATCTGTACCTTACAGATACTTCTGCAGAGTATCAAATCTGGATACCGTGGAATTCTGATACAAGTTGTGCAACAAATCTTCAATGCTACGTGGATTAGTACCTGCGGTCTCGCTGTCAAATCCAGAATGTTGTGGCTGAAAACATCGGTTGAAACAAAAAACTACGCTAAAATACTACCACTTACGGACAAGGGGTTGGGCAAGTCAGAGTTAATACTTTAAATACTCTTGTTTTGGAGCCGTGCTTTGCCACTAGCATGCAAGATCAACTTTTTTGAAGCTTTCCACACAGTTGATTTGTGAGACCCTTAATCTGCCAAGGAGGCTGATCAGGCCAATGTGCGAGTTGCTGAGCCTGTGCAGGTCCCTGTGTAGTTGCTTGTGCTGTTTACGCTTCAGGCGGACCCTGGGAACAGTGTGGGTTAAAAGGTAACGTTAGCCTGAACTCAGAATTCGGATCCTTTCAGTAAACTGAGATGTTATGCTTTGTGTTAGGTAATGTATGGTCCTTGCTGGTACACTGGATTCTAATAGACGTCAAACGGGGTACGGAGTTTTGTTTCAATTTTTTAAAAAGAGATAGTCATTGAAATGGATTCTGTGCGTTATCAGCAAAGCATTAAAATGATAGATTATAGTCTTCAGATCTTTTACTACTTTAATTTGTCAAGCGTACCGGTGGATTGTGTACAGAATGTGAAGCGTTAATAGCAGGGCTGGAAACGCTCCTTCTCCCTTGTTAACATGGCAGCGCCATAAATCTGCCCACCGAAATGGCTTTTTATTAATTGCGTGATTCCGAATCCCTCCACCATCACCACCTACTTTTTTTTGGAATAAACCCCGTCCCCCCCTCCCCCCATATCCTTGAGACCGAGTGCCTACGGACGAGACTTGATTCGGCGCGGGGGTGCTGGTGCCGAGCCGGGGGCGGCCCCGGCCCGGGCCCTGCGCTGCGCGGCTGCGGCGCTGGGTGGCAGCAAATTTTCATGGGACGGGAGGAGGCGGAGACGGATCCCGATCCCGGCCCTGTCCCCTTCCCCCTCCGTGCTGTCCCGCGCCGCTTCTGCCTTTTTTCCAGGAGAGGGAGTCCTTACCCAAGCGATGAGGGGCAGGGCTGCCCAGAGCGGCCTCTCCTGGGTGGTGGCAACCAAAGAAATCAAGTGGCTTTTGTCTGTAGTTCTGCTTTAGGGCTTCCCCCTCTTGGTACTTGGGGGAAGGGGGGAGGGGAAGTAAACAAACTGCCTTAACATTTAAAACGTAAAAGATATCTGAAACTCACTGGAAATGTCTTGGAATAACGTCTCGAACGAATGGTTTACTTTAAATCGGTGCAAATAACATAACCTTTTTTGGATAAGAAAATCTCTGTTAATACAACTTAAACAAAACTCGGAGGTAGAAAATGCTAATCACATTATTTTCTTTGTTTGCTTAGGTTGCGCTTGCCTTTCCATGAGCAGTGAGAGAGTGAATTTTATAAAAGGTGATTGTAACTCATATACTGTACAGTGTTTTACTTGATTATTTGCTCTGTTCTGGATTTGTACGATCTTGCCATTAGATCTTATAATAATGTTCTACTCTGCAAATTTTTAAGGTTCAAATAAAGTTTAATTGTTTGCAAACTGTTATGATGCTAATAATTCAACAGCCTGCTGTGTTACTAATGAAATTACTTTGTTATGATTAATTTGGAAAATAGTGTGTTGATTGTAGTAATTAAGCACAACAAGGTGAAGTAAATGATTCTAATGCCATCTGGCCTCCAGACTGAATGAAGAAATGAAATGGGGCTGTCATTTGAATTTATTCAGAGAAGTAAGGGTAATACAAATGCTTTCTATAGCAGAAGCACCCGGATATAACCGTGCCA
Source organism: Lepidothrix coronata (assembly GCF_001604755.1). NCBI lineage: Eukaryota > Metazoa > Chordata > Aves > Passeriformes > Pipridae > Lepidothrix > Lepidothrix coronata. Next base: position 347,483 of record NW_016690474.1, read on the forward strand.
CTCTTTAGTATTTTTTCATGTACTTCTATAAATGGATAATTGGTTCACATATTTTTCCAGCATCTTGTTAGGATATACCTGTTTTTGCATACTTTCACAAATTGCACATACTGATGGCAGTGTATGCACCGGTTCTTCCATCAGAGAGATGTATGGATAAGATTTAGAGACGTTACATGCCTTGGCTTACCTTTTGGTCCTCTATTAATGATAAAAACTTTCTGTGACTGGAATTAAGCTGAAAGTGAATGCTAATTCAGATCCCATTCTATATTCAAAGCCAAATGCATAAACGTCTTTCTTTTTTGGCTCTGCAGCCTGAATATGACACAGTATTAGAAGGAGCGTAAAGAATAACCCTTTAAAACATGATCCAAAGACTGTTGAAACTGAGAAGCTATTGAATTTGCTTGCTTCTGCATCGGGATCCTAGAACAGTAACTCAAAAACAGGCAATACAAGTTGAAAGTGCCTGTTGCTGAATACTCTTTGTCCTCTTTCTGTAAGAGGTGCAATTATTTCCGTAAGCCAAACTAAACAAAAGAATGGCACTGACTTCTCTAAGCCAAATGATAGAAATCCATTTTTCTATCTCTGGTAAAGCAAAATGGAGTTGTGGGTATAGATCGGAGTCCTGGCTTGATAAAGTTCGGTGGGACCTGTAGGAAAGCTGTAAAATATTAAAATGTGATGAAAGTACCCAGGTAGATGACAGTGGTGTGCTCTTCAACTGCATAAGCCTTTTGATGTTCCTCTCATTTCTCTCCCTCAAGTTGATGAAAAATTTATTAGTGTGTAACTGTGGAAATAAGCATATGCATGGAAACCTTATAAACAACTTTCCACTTTACATAGCACAAAGTACTGATAAACTCCGTAAGACCTTCACTTACCAGGGTTTCTCTGAAGCTGACGTTTCTCAGAGAAGCGTCTGCCTAATTCCATCTTTATTTAAAAAAAAATGACACTGAGCTCAGCAAAGAATGCTCTGTCAAATCTCTGCTTTAGAGTTCATTTCCTGCCCAGTATCCGGTGTCTTACTGTGAGGGACCAGGACCAACCAACTTCACACTAGGGACTTAAAATCATGGATTCAAGCTGGGTGTAAGCAAAGGTATTTCATGCTTCTGGGATGAAATTGTGATTTGACTGGTCTTTCCTTGTTACAGGAAGAAGTAAAAAGGGCTGAGGTGGTGGCAGGTTGTGCAGATCAAAGGGATGCAGCTTTTCTTATCCAACTGTCTTGTGCCAAGGAATATATATATTTTCCCTTTAAATTGTAAAGCAGGTCAGGCAGTGATAAGCCATGAACTGTTATATCATTATATATAATCTTTTACGAATTTGTTTAGGAGTGCTTTTGTAATGGGATCTAGACAATTCTGTTTCTGCTGTATGGAATTTTCCTTAGTCCAAACTCCCACACAGAGAAATTCATAGGGAGCTGAGTTCACAGCAAAGTAGAGACAGAACCTCTGCACCTGAAAGCTATGCCAGCATGAGTCAAATTTAAAACTGAAAACGTCAGTTTCTTCCCAGCCTTTTGGGAGGAACAAATCTTGTAATTAACAGGAAAAGCTTAAAAATCCAAGGTGTCATCTTGTAGCAGCATGTGGGAGAATAAAGTACAACAGTGCAGGCAGTCTGAGAAGAAGAGCTACTGGTAGATGAAGAGGCAGATAGTTTCAAATGCCACTAAAAACCAATCTATCTCTATTAATTTTCTGCTGTAGCAAACTGATGTGTTGGAGCTTTTATTCTAAAGTATCCTCACTGGCTCAAAACCCATAGAACAAACTTCCTTTCACCCTTTATTGTAAAGCAAATGCTACTCCATAAAGATATTTGATGGCTAATGAGCATTTTACAGCAAGACTTTAAAGTTTATACTGTGAGATGAAAAAAAAAATCCACATTCAGTTACAGTGGGAGGATTTATGTTGGCAGAAGAGAATTACCAGTTTGGCCACTTCCAGTCTGCTGTAATTGCTTGCATATTTGTAAATAGTGCTTTGGATTTTTAGCGGCCACAGGCAATCAGGATTTTAGCTTTACACCTCATGGTACAAGACAGGTATGTAGCACCACAGAACTGACCCCCGTGCAGAACTGCCTGGTTTAAAGGAAAAAAAGTGTTGCACAGGATCATTATCAATCTTTCAAATGCCAGCAGCATGGACATGTGCCTTGGCAGACTCCCACCCAAGAGCTGACATGGCCCAGTGCTGCTTTTTAATAGTCAAATCTAATGAGGTCAGCATGAGAAAGGCAGAGCACAGACACTCTGACAGGCATGGGCAACTCAGTTTATTCATTGATGGTCTTCAGCCTCTGAGACTTCTGAGTTCTGTTTGGAAGGGAAAAGATGAAATCTGTAAACAGTCACATGGCATCAGGAAAGCAGAGGGACCTTCTTCCTTTTCTGTCTCGCCTCCGAGAGGACTGCCATTCTTTCCTTATATTTAAATTAAAAGCAGTCAGGCATGAATGCACATGTATGTGTAGGAAGGAGTGGGGTTTATTATATCGTCACTTACAATCATGTTTTGATGTTGGTTTCTCCTTTCTGAAAGGTGTTTATGTCGGCATGCTCATAATGGCCACACTACCATTACCATAGAAAAAAGGTATTTCTAGCTTTTAAAAACAGTTATTTCTAGTTGTTGGAAGGCTCTAGTCTAATAACTCCTGTTGTCCTACATTTCCCACCATCTTAGTGCATTGTGTCAGCTGTCTCTTATCAAAATCTCTGTATCTTGTGACAGTAATTTTTGTTTGCCTGTACCAATACAGTAAAATACTCCAGACTCCTGTTTTGCAACATCTTTTCCCCTTATTTTCAAACTGATTTTGGACTTAGTTTTAAGGTATTAGACTGCAATGAAAGGGAGCAGGGTGGGTAATCTATGCATCTGGAATTCCATTACTTGACAAAAAAATAGGCAATCCAATTTAGCAATTGTGAGAACTGTTTTGGAAGGTCTATAAACTAACCATCTTCCTATCCATTAATTCGTTTCTGCTTCTGAGACTCACACAGTATACTTAACCACTTCTAGACTGAGATTACCTATTCAGCTACTCACTGTCCTATGATAGCCACTCAAGGTCACCTATAGGTCATTATACACTTGTGACCAGAGTTGCCACCCTCTAATGTATCTAGTACTGCTTTAAAGGCAGCAGTTGGGAAACAAACATCTTCTCTCCCGGTCTTTGTAAATTTTCAGGTGAATGAAAGTTCAAGATGCAGAGGCATCATCCAGAATAATCTCTCTCACTAAGCCATGTTTATGACTTGCACTGCTGTGAATACTCTGTCTCTGCTTTAGTTTTTCATTCATTTACTAGTACAAAATTATGAAGAGGAGAATATGTACCATGAGGTGTCTTCCTAAAACATCAGATTTTTACAGAATTGGGTCGAATGAATTTGCATAGTCTCTCAGGTGGAGACTATGCAAATGCCCACTTGAGAGTATGAACCTGAATCCATACCAGTGGTGGTCTGTGTCAGACTTAGGCAAGCAGAGAACAAAGCGCTACATTGCTGAAAACTGAGCCTCACTGATCTATGTTTGATATTATCTTGGGCCTTTCAGCTGCAGCATTGCTTCTGAACATCTCTAATAAATTCAATGAGCTAGAAATTTATGCAGGTGTTTGTCCATCAGGTGTGGATCGGGGTTTTGAATTATAGCCTGATCTGACAGAATGGCATATTAAGCCATGATGTGAAGTGTTCCCATTTGCGTGTCCTCAGACAAGCTGATGATTCCGAGAAGCATACATGGACCACAAAGGGATTTCATCAAGCCCATTTCATTAAATGGTAATGATAATGTATTTCAGTGGAATTCTATTTTCTACATTCTGGTTGATGTTAAGGAGGCCTTCATGCAAAATACTCTTGCTTAGATGTCATAACATTTGAAACATGGGGAATATATGTTAGAATAATTCAGTCAAAAACTGACCAGGGTGACTCATAGGGATCATTGAACAGAGTACTGACCAGCTACTGAGAGCATATGTATTTCATTTGGTAAACAGTGTTTGATTATGAATGAATTGTGATAATTCAGACAATTATTTCAATAATTTTGTCTAGTTAACAGTAACAGTAGACATACTGTTTGCTAAATGTAATAACTGAAATTACAGTAGCTATTCAGACTACATTCATCATAATACTTATTAGTGTCTGCCCTTCCTATATCTGTGGGCTCTTGAATGTTCTGCTCATCCTAAGTGTTGTCATTTCTGCTGGTATTACAGAAAAAAATTGAAATGTAGGCAGTTGTCAATGACAGAAATGTCTTCTGTCTTTTCCACTTTCTGCTTCTTGAAAACAATCAGTTCTGCATGTACAGTCTGAAACAAGGGAATTTAGCCATGTGACTCCCCCTTTAACTCAGCGAAAGTTAGTAGGTAATTCTTAATTTGAGGGCACAGTATTAACTCCTCATTGACAAGAGTAAGCATTAGTCACATAGTTCCCTTGGCTTCATTGCAAGTGCTCCTGAAACTTCTTACTCATGTGAAATACAGGATTTAAAATCAAATTGGTAATATTGTGGAAAGTTAATTTCTGTAATTTAAAGGATACCACTAACCATGAGTTAGCCACCTGGATACAGGACACCAGTTTATCTATGAAATGGTTCTTGATGTTCGAAACCACTCTGTGCCCAGCACTTAACAAATACAGGAAGTATTATGAACACAAAGTGAATAGCTTTGGTGGTTTTGATCTCCAGAGAGGATCTCCTTGGCGTAAGATAGTTCTTGTAACCAGATGGAACTATTTTATGTGGTACTCATTTTGAACTCCCAGTTCACACACTGATGGTCTGCACACTCTGGGCTGAGATCTGATTGATTATGCCAGGATTAATTGGGTTTTACTCTCCTAAAAATGTCACAGGTATGCCAGCTGTGAGAAAAGTTGTGTTTGACCCCGTCTGTTTCATTGTCTGCTCCTGCTCCCTACCAAATCTAAATTGTGTAGGGGCAGATACTAGTACTGTCTTCAGCAACCTTTATTATAGACAGCTGTCAATGGCAGATGAATGCTTTGGCTGTACCTCCATCCTTTCAGTGAAGGAAGGAGTAAGTGTATAATAATGAGGATTTATCTTGTTATATGAGTATACTGACACAGAATTATAACATCCGTATGTGGGCCACTGACAGTCCCCATGTCTCCCAGTTTATTCAATTTTCTCTAGGCCAAATTTATTGCTCTCATAATTAAGTCCAATCCTGAGGACTTAATGGAGTTGCATGTTTTGAAAGTAGCAGGAAATATGGCTCTTTCCTAGCGAGGAGCCTGCGCAGTGTCTGCTCTGGTCTGCCCGGGGTGTAACTCTACCCGTTCTGAACAAAGGGTGGGTGACACAGGGCATAGCTTTAGAAGAAACTCCAAATTGGTAATTTTTATCATTTGTTCCATCTCATGTTAGGAATGCCTGAGAGACCTTTTGTTTGCAGTAAGGCTTACACCCCTAGTTGCTAAATGGGATCGTGTTAATCATGGGTGACACCAAGAAATAACAGGCGTACATTGCTTCCAGGTAGAGGCAGATCAGGCAGAAGGTGAAGCTTTCCAATGGTGAGGGCAGTGAAGCGTTGGGGTTGGTTGCCTGGGGAGCTTCTGCGATTTCCATTTCTGGAGGATTTGGAGAACCTGCAGGGAATGAACTCACCTGCTAGGAATGACTGAACCATGGCGATTCCTGCCTTAGGGTTGGGGCATGTACTAAATCACCTCCTGAGGTCTGTTCCAGGCCAGTTTTCTGCAATTCTGTAGTCAGTGGTGAGCTGACACCACTCTGATATGACAGAATAAATACAAGTCCATTTTTTTTCTTTGCCTGGTACAATAAAAATGCTGCTGATCTGTGGGTTCACATGATTCTCATCCTCCTTCAACTTCACAGGCTCCAAGCAGGAACCAAGTTTACTATTTCTTGCCCAACAAGCATGTTAGTTCATTACCTCCATAATTATTTTGGTCCACAATTAATATATTTTAAAAAAGGTAAAGAAGTCTTCTAAGTATCATATCCCTTAAAGCACGTTTGGCTGTAACAGATGTTAAACCATTTTTGACTATATGCAACATTACATTGATTGTAATTGCCGTGGAAAACATTTCATTTATGCATTTTTAAGCAAAATAGCTACAATTTCAAATTGTAGCCATTTATTCACCTTAGGTAGTTAATTTTTAGTTCCCACTTGGGTGTCTTAGGAAATAGAGAAAAAGATAAAATTAGCCTTCAGTTTTGTCTGTTGTCTCTTTCCCCTCTTCTGAGAACAGAAAGAGATTTTTCCAGAGTCCACTCAAGTAAATGGAAACGTTCTTGTCCTTATAATAGGCTTTGGATCAGGTCCACCTGTAAAGGTAGTCCCCTTTTTTTCCCCCCCATACACTTGAATGAATTCATGATATATATTTAATGATAGCAGTATTCTTTATGAGAAGTCCTTTTAATTCTCTACGTAAGAAAGTGTTCTGTGATGTGGCTACCTGATTTTATTGAAACTCACGTCAGGAAAAAAAAATTATTGCCTTCCCTGTCAAAACTGACAGTAATTGCAAGGCCAAATATATTGCTGTGATTGACTTGTAAAACTAAATCTGTAATATTTCAAGTTTGTAAGTTGACTTGTGCAGCTCTCAGGAAATATAACCCAGTATTTTCTTTGCAAACTGACATCTCTTTATCAATTTCTTTTATGATCTTTGTTTTTATTTGTGAGAGCAGGGAGTATAGAGCATTTATATAGATGTATTGGATGGCATTTAATGAGTCCACTTCTGGGGAAAAGTAGCTTAACAGTAGCTAAAGGAAAGCGAGGAAGTTGTAAGTACAGGTACCTCTTATGTGCTTCTTGTTGTGCATAATCTTTCGGCAATAAATACTGCATATTGATTACTTAATTGTAATGGAAACATACTTGGACAGGAGCAACATTATAGCCTATTTACTGTCTTAATTTTTAAAGAGATTTTAAATTTTAAAATGGGTACTTCACTAAATGCAGCAGAGTGCTCTTCTGTGCATAACTTGATGTAGAAGGACTTGATCATCAAGGCTGCATTGCTGGGAACTCTTTCCATTTCAGCTGCCTTCCTTTCTCTTACCTTTGTAAAACCAGAAAAATCTGTGGTTGGTGTTTAGTGTCTATTTGCGTGTATGAAATTCACTCCAGATCTAAAAAATCACTGTAAACTGATCAGTGAAGAAGGCTCCAAATAGAGTTCTGTAGAGAATAAGTATAAAAGTTTCACTTATTTGCCTAAAAAAAAAAATCAAACCTGTGCAATAGTTTCCAGGTTAATAATGAATATTTCTGAGGAATTGTAGTAAAAAGTGATCCTTCTTTGGCTGAAGGAAAAAAAAAAGGACCTACATATCAAATAATGCATAAACCAAATGCTGACTTAAAGACTTCCTAAAGGTCAACTAATAGCACTACCTGAAAAATAAAGTAAAAAAGGAAGATATATCTTAAATATCATGTAGTCATTTAGCTGGAGTGTTAAAAAAATAATTACAAGTGTTGAAGCAATATATATTAACAGCCTCAAAGAGGCACTTGGAAGTGGCATCCACAATGTTGTATATTGTTTCAAATACCAGATTATTATGGAACAGAAAAGATGAAGTTTCATTTACAGGAGAAAATATTCTCCATTTTACTTGATCATTTCCAATCTGTTGGGTACTTGGATGATATTGCTGTTGGGCTTTTAATTTTTCTTTCTGGTTTTTTTGGGGGTTTTTTTTTAATTTTTTTAAAAATTTTTTGCTTATTTTTAATTATTTTAAATTTTGTTTTAAATCCAAACCAGTGAAGCAAAGCCTGGGAAGTAATAATTTCTTTGAATCTTAATGCAGTCTGTCTTCTTAATGAGCCTACTGCACTGCCCTGAAAACAGCCCTTTACAAATAAACATGCTGGAAGTGATTTAGCCACAATGTCCAGACTGTGTAAACATCTAATTATTACAATAAAATTGTCAATAAATATACATTACTGCTCCCTTTTCAAACGTTAACCAACTTTCTCTTTGCTTGATAAAAAGGTATAAATTGTATTTTTATGTCTCGGCGGGTTTTGTTTTCATTACCCTGCTTGCTGCTCTTCAGACAAAAGAACACAGCCTAATGTCTGAGTTATTCCTGGATGGTGAAAACTCCTACAGTTTTTTATTAACATCAAGTGTGATGTTACTTTTCACAGCAAAATGAACTCGAAGCTTTCACAATCTGATGTTTAGTCACGACATCTTCCCCCCCCCCAAAAAAAAAAGAAGCTATAAAATCTCTTATTGCAGTGGCTGTAACTATGGGATAGGCACACCATTATAACCTGCTTATTAGAGGGAGGAGAGGACATAATGCTGCTTTAGAACCGAGAGAGAAGATAGGAAACCACAGTAGTTTTCTCAAAAATATGAAGATCTGCTTTCCGAATTATGGCACCGTGTTGACCATAAATACGGCATCAGCTGCCCACCCCCCCAATATGTAGCCTCTTTTCACATTTCTTATATAACTGGAACATTAACATTAGAAAAGCAGAGCGATATGGAATCCTAATGAGGTCTGGCCTATATGCTCCGGCAGAAGAAGAATGAGGATAATTCATTTGTATGCCACGAAGCATTCACAACTCCATGAGCATCCCTGTG
>NW_016690474.1:361189-453689 GCF_001604755.1 Lepidothrix coronata
GCAGGGGGGTGGCAGTCTGCCAGCTGCCTGTACATCATTTGCAGGTTGCTGTTTCTGACTGGTGTTTGTTATTGTAAATGGGTGACACTGCCTATAACTCATCTTTAAGTCTCACCTCATGAGTGTCGGAAGAGCTGTGGGTACGTGCTCGTGCACATAAAGGAATCCCCATAGGTACGTGCCCATCTCTATGCTCACCTGCAAAGTGCTTGTCACCGCCCTGACTTACCTCAGTGTGATTGATGATAATTAGGTTTCAGCTGCCTTCTGATGCAGAAATACACACCACCACAGCTTGGCCAGATCTGCCTCCACAGTTGTGCCTCTGAAAGGCTATCGATTCAACACTTCTACATTTTTTAAAGGTCATGGCAATAATTCCGCCTGAATTGTGCTAAGTGAAAATAGTTTGCAGAGGTAATATGCTTCCTCCTCAGTTACAGTGTAAACAAAAGCCAATGTTTTTTATTATTGGTTTTAGTATATTTTAGTTACATTTCTTTGCCTTGCTCTCACATTGTATCAATGAACATTTTGTAGAGTTGTGAGGCAAGTGACCTTCAGCATTATATGACTCTTGGTTCTGTGCAGAGATATTTTATTTTTCTATTATGTAAGATGTGCTGGAAGCGCTTATCATAATACGGTGCTCACATTAAAAATTAAAAACCTAAGATTAAAAATTACCCTTTTCCTCTAGTCCTGTCATATATCTGTCCACTTTAATAAGACAAACATATCTACAGCTCTATAACCATGGTATTAAATGTGCTTACTTTTTGTAAAATATCGTAGTTACACAAACAGCCTTCCCTGGCTTGACTGAGAACAGATTGTACCCAACAATTCGTTTGACTAACAGGCAATATAATGCAATGAGTTAACTTATTAGCATACATAGTTACTGCAGCCCAAGTGCCTTAGAAAGATGACAGAAAGCTATAGATGCTATGGCATAAATTATTTCAATAGCTGTACTACAATTAGTGGCTTTGTATTCTGTCTGGTTTATGGGACTTACCACCAGGGCTAAACTCAAGGAGAAAGAGAAGGTGAGATTTTATGCACAGAATGAGCCTTCCTATCTTCCTGTAGTTTTTTTCCCCAAATACTTCCTTTGTTTTAAATTATTTTACTCTGTCAATCATGTGTACGTCAACAGAGATCTTAGATTTTCTACCAGTCCAGCTTTACGTGTCTGCGTGGAGCTACTGAAGAACAGAGCTTAACGTTCCTACCCTACACCATGGGCTTTGCCAGGGTGATGTCCTGTGTTTGAGCATACATGGCAAAGGATTTTCCTCCTGATTATCTTTAGCATTAATGGTAAGTGATATATGCAGAGATAGAAGCTTAAATGTACTATGTTCCCATGTGCCTCTACTCAGTCCCACTACAGTTGCCATAATTCACTTTACAATTGATTGTTAATTTACTTTAATACATGTGTCTGTAGCAAGTGGAGCCGATAAGTAGTGAGAAAGTATGTGATAGGCTATCTAACCTTCTTCATATAGATGAAACACTATAGAGCTGAAATCCACTCATGCTCCCTGAACACAATGCTGTATTCTGGTTTTCTATTCATGGTGTTGTAAATTTGTCAGCCTAATGGGACATTTTGTAAGACATTTTCCTTTTTAAGTGCTTTAATGGGAATAGATATTACATTGACCTAAAATCTATCCTAACATTTCATACTGTGGAGTCTGCAATTGTGTAGTTAGCTGCATAGGAGTTAAGTGGTGTTTTGTTCTTCCCTTCATTTTAAGCTGAATTTTGCCAGCCTGATACTTAGCCTACTGTTTACATATGAAATAAAATCAGTATGGAGTTTGGTCACTGAGTTCTGAGGTCATACTGTATTTTCATAGTGGAGGTGGTAAGTAGGCAGAGCACATAGCCAAATTTTATCTTCTTTCTTTCTTTCTTTCCTTGAAGTGGAAGGGCTGTGGCAATGGGTATGAAATAGGATAGACCCAATGTCTGTCAAGCCACTAGCATGTTTTTTGACAAGTGAGACCCTGACAGAATGAGATCCATGCAGATATCCAGTGATACTTCCCTAAAATTCCCTGGCAGCCACTAATTTTCAGGTCAAGTGCTTCTTAAGCAGAAGCGATGTTTCTATATTTAGTACCACTGATGGATTTTTCTTCCCTGGAAGGATAAAGTGAACTCAGTTACTCAGTATGATGGGTGGGAAACTTTGGAAGCAGTTCACAGTGTGAACATTCACAATCAATCTTATGAGCTCTTAAATGTTGGAGATGTGAGTCAAACAAGGCTGATCTTAGGTTTGGTGTGGCCATAGCCATACGCCAGCCAGAAAAAATTGTGTTTAAAGGCCAAGAGGCAAATGGGTACCTGACAAAAATGCCCGGTCAATAAAAATCTTTCTCTAAGAGGGGTGTGTAAATGCTGAAGTGCAGTCAGGTTCTGAAATATGCTTATGCCAAAATGAATTGTGATGTGAAGAACATCTGCCTTGCACATAAACACGGTTATGACACATTATAGGTTGGCATTTTTGCTGCGGCTCAAATAAGGGTTAGTTCTGATTTCTCCAGCCTCACAGTATCATTCCTGATTTAGGAAGACTACCATTTTCCCTAGAACTTTTTAAAGCAGTAAAAATTAAATACTCTGGGAAATTCCGAGTTAAGGGCCATGGCACAAGATGAAGACTTGTAAAATCAGTAAACTTGAGGTCCTTGCAAAGAACCTAAAAAACCCCATCCACAGAACAAACTCCTTGAGAGTGCAGAGAGTCACAGAAACCCCCTGAATCATGAAATGCTTTTGAAATGCTTTTTGTTACCCTAACTGGTCATGTCCCACCTAGAAGCCCAGCATCAACAGTGTAGAGCTCAGACACCGCACCCACAGCTCTCTCAACACGTATTGATCTGTGCTGCCACAGCTCAGTGCTTACAGTCCAGGCTTTTCCCTGCCCCTTTGTGTTACAGCCATGTGCTAGGTTTCCTTTAAGAACTGTATTTATTCCAACAAAAGCTGTCAATCTGTGACATTGTTTATAACAGGGAGAAAAAATCAGCATCAGAAATCTTTCCTTTCCTATATATACCATATATAACCTTTGAGATTTATCATGGCTTGGATTTCTCCAAGGGTTGACAATAAGATGACAGAATAAGCTGTCTCCTGGTTTCTTTTTTGTTTTGTTTATTGGTTCCCTGTGTATGAAAAGGCTCTATAAATAATAATCACTGATACAGGCTTGTACAGTAGTTAGACACTTAACCTCTGGGCTATAACCATCTTTTGAAGTGGTGTTTTCCTCTCTGCCTAACAGGGGGGCACTGGTGCTACTGGAAGAAAGAAGTCAGAAGTTTAGAGCATGTTGGTTGTGTACTTGGTGAACTTCTGCTGCAGGGAAATGTCAAGGTCAGAACATGATTGAAGAACCTTCTTCCTCTCTTGAAGTCGCTGTTCCTGTATGATATTGTTTTCCACTGTAGAAGGTTCTCTTAAAAATGAGGTTGAGATCCCTAAAGAAATTGCTTCAATCAGCAACAGTGCTTAATGACTGTTAATGGGAAGTGGAGATAGGATAGTAAGTGTTACTTTGATTAATAAGAGAACTGCAGAGAATTTAAATTGTGCCACTGATGGATTATTTTCTTCAAGCTTGATAAGCGCTTCTCATTTGTTCTTAAATTTGGTCAATACTGTTAAAGACAGCAAAATGAAGTATAATTAATTCTATTACTGCTACTCAGACCCAGAGTTACTGGGAAACAGATTGCGATGCAGACAACAATGTTAGGTAACACTTCTGACAGTTTTATCATATGAGGACCCATCAGTCCCCAAAAGTAGAGAACCTATTCCACTCCATGTTTAGAAACTGCCCAGCACTGGCTGCCTTTCTAAGCATGTGTCAGTCTATTTGAATCAGCCATAGAAATATTTGCAGTAAAGAAAGCAGATGATTCTGAAGTACGTGGACAAAGAAAACAGTTCCAGTTTGTCCCTGACCTGAGACACGGGGACGTTGTCTTTGGATTTTGCATATATCACTACAGGTACTGAGTTTGCAGTTTACATAAGTAGCTTTTTAGCTTTTTTCTTTCTTTCATTATTGTGGTATTAGGCCCTGTGAAAATTTGAGATATTGGAGGGCTTTGGAGGAAGGGGTGAGATGAGATTTTTCCACTCCAAGATAATATAACATTTAATTTGCAGACCCCATGTCTTGTTAAATTAACCCCTCCACACACTATTAGGATCCAGTCCAGTGACTGAGACATTATCACAATGCTATTTTCCCAAAGATATTTTCTGTTTCATAATTATGTGTGTTTCTTACCAGTCTTGAAGTCCACCATGTGTATACCCTATGGATTAATATGGCTTGCACAATAAAAAATCATATTATATCAGCACCTAAACACTACAGTTAGGCCCTAGTTTTGTTAGGGATTGGCAAACATTATAGTCTTCCCTCAGAAAAGCTCCCACACATGTTTAAAGGCTATCCTGAAGGGAAGTTTTTCTTCCCTTGGAGCCGCAAGTCACTGACGTCTGCAGAGGTCTCTAGTCACATGCATTTGCACATCTCGCATCTCCTGGCACAGTGGGATGTGATCCTACTGAGGATGGGAAGTGTTGATTCAATGGAGGTATTTCATGAGAAAGTGGCATAGAATTTGTGCTGGTGTACATATAAGTTATCCTTATGCATGATACCTATTTGCATAATGCAAAAAGTAGGAAAAATATACTGAGAAAAGCAGTTTATTCAGAGACCTTTGTGTCACTTCTGAAATCAGATTTTAGCAAAAGGTGATCAGCAGCTCATCCATACTGCTGTCTCGGAAGAAATCCAGGCTATGTGCAAAGGAATAGGGAAAATGTTCTGTGCTTTCATTAGCAGTAGCTGCAATTTCTGCTTAATTTAACAGACTCTGCCTACTTCAAAGTCCATGCTTCTCCAGTTCTGACTGCAGAAAGTCATTGTGTGAGTTATTTCAAATTAATTTGAAACCAGAGTGTGTTGGCTAATAGTATAGTTATAAAATCAGTGAAGGTCTAATTCTGTTATTAAAAATGTAAAGCTTATGTATTATGAATAAAGAGTTCATTCTCTTCCAAGGATATTCCATAAACATAATTTCTAAAAGTATTGCAAACACAGAAAATATATTTCAGGCTTGAATTTAGGGGCAATGATCTGTATTCTAGAGTGCAAAAATACATTAAAAGCCTCGGGTGGAAGGTCATGTTTAAAACTTAGACGCAGAGAACAAAAACCAGTGACAATTCCTTTGCCTCTGAAAGTCCATGTTTATAGCTCTGCTGACATTTCGAGAAGCAAAGGGAGCAACTGGAACATCTTTCATTCTCTTGACTTGTTTGCAAATGCTTGAGGGTGGCTCATAGGGAATGTGGTGGCCTGACTGAATCATTCCTTCATTGATACTTTCTTGCAGATATCCAGGGTAAACATTGAACCTAATTACTGGGCACCCTTTATTTCTACAGGAAAGAATGTCAAAGATGTCATAATCCCTGCAAGTAAAAGGTGGCACCTGGTGTATAAAAAATAGCAGTGTCAGACTACTGATGGTCTTTCCTCTTAAAGCAGCTACAGAATGGTGTATGTGCATCTAGTAGCACAATGCATTTACGCAGGTTTTAAGGAGAGTGCAGTTAATTCCAACCAGAAGCCTTGTGCATCATTCCTCTTTTTACAGAGGAGCATTTGTCTAGGTGGAGCTGAAACTTTTTGAAAGATGACAGCTGGCATCGTATATTGCCTCTAAAGCACCAAAGACAAAGAAACTTTAAATTTTAGTTATAATCTCTGTTGAACTAACCAGAGATTTGAAGGCCAAATAAACCTTTCTCCATTCCAAATTTTTCTGTTATTCCATTCCAGCGTCTGTCATCTTGATACAGAACCCCACCTATGTTTGTAGGTGTGTATATTTGTTTGTTGCCATTGTTTTATTATACAGCACAATGGAAATTCTCCTGGATAATCTGTTTGCAATGTTGATTCATGGTGGAAGAAAGGTAGGTCCTACATTCCCCTTTACAACAACTGTCCTCCAGAATTAAGGGCTATATATTTGAAGGATTGTGTTACTGTAAATGTACTTTTCTGAAGGTACTTTAATAGTGTCTGGTTTGTCATAAGCTAAGGTTTGATAATGAAAAGGAGCTCCACATATACTGAGAGCCCCGATTAAGAGAAGAGTACTGTTTGTTACAGTTATGTGGGTACTTGCCTATCATATAAGTTTATGAAATCATATAAAATTTCAGTTTACACCATATTATTCTACAAAAGATGGAGCACACAAAACTAATAAGTATGTCAGTTTCTTTCATATAGGAATTGTATTGTTGGTTGTGTTAAAGCTGCCATTTTCAGAAGCAAGAGTATTTATGCTAGAGTAGTAATTTCCTGTCTCATAGTTAAGTTTTGTGGAAGTTAGTTACAGATTGAAATAAAATGAATATGGTATAAAAGTTAGTAAAATGCCAATATAATGTTATATATTGCTGGGATGGGGAGAATGTATGTATGTCTTTATATAGTACATACATTAATACTCATATTTGAATCTCTGTTCATTATGAATATAATTTTTTTGGAAATGGAGTGACACTGTCCTGATCCATTGTGTTTGGGCCTTGTTCTGTTGCAGGGAGATGAAGTTACTTGTTTTTAGGCCTTGTTTTCCCTCATACTTCTAATTTCCATAACATATTATGATGGCTTTCGTAATGTTTGCAGGGTCAAGGTGCAAAGTCAACCAAAGTTCATTTTTCCCATGGTATCAGATCGTACCCTTTATTTATACTCTTCTGACAGTTCTCAGTTAAACAAAGCTGATGGTATCCCAGTTTGTTTTCTGTTGTTGCACCCTACCTATGCTTTAGGAGATCATAGCTTGTTTCTTCTTAGCATGTCAGAAAATACTCAGGATGTGCCTGAAGATTATAACTGTATTTCATATTGCTCAGTGGACTGTTTTTTGGAGGTGGAGTTGTAATTCTAGGCTTTGCATTGTGAGGAGGAAAATGTTTTTATTTCTTTTTTGCCAGGTGGCCAATCTGACTTTCAACTTTTCCTGCCTGCTCCTTGCTAGCTTCTATTGTTGTTATATTTTACCATCATAGACTTGACAGGAATAGCCCTTTGGTACAGTTAGTGAGGTGAGTGGTACTGTCCTGCAAATACATAGTCAAGAGCTAAGAACGAAGTAAAGCATCCTCTTTTGAGAAAAAATAAATAAACAGAGATGGGGACAGTTCATGAAGAGCATGTTTGGAAATGCTTCTTTTGAGGTTGGGGAGAACTGGACTGGATTTGGATGGAGCAAAGGGTTGTCAGCAGTCTTGGAGAAGATGATTTTCTTTACTTAAACTGCTTTCAGCAGAGTTGGGTTGGAGCCCTGGCCCCAGATGAGATGACAGAGAAGAAAAAGCCATGAAGAAAATATGGTCAAAATTCCAAGAGCAGTTGGGTGGTTTTGGTGTCTCACAGCCAGAATTCAGCAGGTGGGAGGAACTACAGAGTTCCTCTCTGCCTCCTGCTGGCTCATGTGTGCAGCTCTCTCTTGCTGGTCCTTTGTTTTGCCTTGTTCTGGCAGCACCATCCCTTATTTGTAGGAAAACTGGGATTTTGTGTCAATGCTCCTGAAGGTTTTACCCTTGAAGTCCTGCAGACATCCAGAGTACAAATTATCGTTGTGAGCATCAGGAAGAAAACTGAAGAGGGCACAGAAATCCCTGTGTTTTGGATGTTGCATAGTCACTCTTGGCTGGAGAGAGAACTATTTTCTTTCTGCTTTATTGCCAGTCCTGCCCTTAGATAGCTGTGTATCATTTTCACAGTCACAATGTAAGACATTCAAGCCTTGTAACACTTTTAAACTAATGAGGGTGCAGTGGATTAGTTCGGGATACATCACACAGTTTCTAAAGGGCTTTAGTGTGTAGTTTATGGCTTGTGCTTCATAAGAAATGTATCTCTTTGAATAGCCTGACCATAGCTCACCACCGTTTTGGATCAGGGTTGAGAATGTTATCATGATTGGCTTGCTAGGTGAAAGGCTTTTCTATTTAGCTTTTAATAGAGCAAAAGTGACTCTAAATTTGTTAATATTCTTTAGGTTATATAGGACAAATTACAGATAAGTGAATAAGTAATGAAATTTGTAATGAGAATTTCTCAAGTATGAAATGTTGGCACAAATTAATTGTGGGATTTTACAGCTATTATAGTTTATACCATAAATGCAAAAATGACTAGGGCTTTTTAATTACAGCAGGAACACACTAAATTTTTATGGAGTGTCATTTTGTTAAAGAGGTACTTTAAGCATTAAGAGCAAATGCCATCCATAACAGTGAGCCCAAATATCTGTCCCACATCAAATAAATATGCTATTGCTATGAAATTGTCCCTCAGATACTGTAACTGACACAAAGACTAATGAGAAGTCTCTTTGCACACCTTCAGTTTACTGTGTCTTTTTCTCATGGTCATTCTTTTTCTTAATTACTGTGTGTTTGCAAAGGGTCAGAGCAAATCCCTTGGAAAAATATGCAGGGGTTTTTAACTTCCTTTTTAAAGCAGCACTGTGAATAGCAAAATGTTGGTGTCTCAGTAGAAGTTAATATTATTGTGGAGGGGAGGAGGGAGGATGGCTGGATGCTAATTCTTATTAAATATTTGATGTGTAGAGAAATCTAATATAGTGGAAACTCAAAGAAATCTCATTACTTGGTGGAACACATTGCATACTAAGATAGAGATGACTCAGACTCAAAAACTAACAGGCAGATTTAGTAGGGAAGCACATCTGAAGGAATGTCCTGCTGTTCTTTTCTGTTAAAATAAGAAATCTACATATCATCTGCTACCTTGCTTATCTAGATGTTTCTCAGAGCCAGGAATATGTTTTTAAAATGTCCTTGCATACTGTATTCTTCCCTGGTGATGCTTTAAGATTTCCCCCTCCTCTTCTCATGCTGCTGCTCTCACAGCTGGCTGGCTGGACAGCAGTGGGTGCCACAGATCCTCCTCTGCTTGCATGAACCTCCAAGGGTCCCCCTGAGCCTCTCCTTCCTCAACCAATAAATATGTTCCACTCTGAGGCTGATGGTTTTGCTTAAGCACACAAGACTGCAAACTCACGTCCTTTTTCAGTGCCTCTTCAAACACACACCGTGTCACAGGCTGCTTCCCCAGTTAAGGTCTCTAATCCATCACTCACAATTCCTTAAGGGGATTAATTAATTTTAAAAATGGTTGTGTTTCTAGGTATGCTAAATGTCCTCCCTCAAGGACAAATGCTCATCTCTCCATTTGCACATCTCTTGATTTGTCTTATTGGGGTGGCTGGTATTACGCCTTGTATTATACAATCCCAAACCCTTGCTTGGGAGGAATTTTAGATGAACTGATCATCAGAGAGCTTGCTCATAATTAGCTGGTATCCTTTTCTTGAAGGTGAGGCTCACTGTAGTGGAGGCAGCATGCAAATATGCTGCTGTTGCAGCCAGAGGTAGGTAAGAAAGCTCAGAGAAAATATGTTCTGGCAGGGCACTGAGCTGGGACTTAGGAGTGCTGGGTTTCATCTTCAGCTCTGGTACTGTTGTACTAATGTGTCCTTTTTGACTTCACAAGTAATTTCATTATCTGCAGGTTTTTAATGTAACCTGCTTTGTCAACTGCATTCCAAAATTATGATATAAACGGTGACATAAAGACTGGCTATCATTGTGTTTCTGTCCCTGGGACATGTTCAGAATGAAGTTCTCTTGCATGTCTAGATGACCATGCTGCTCCTTCAGTGCTTGTTGGTTGCAGGCTGGCAGCTCCTAGCTGTAGTTGGAACACATTTCCTTTGCCAGATCAAGGCTTTAACCTGAGATTTTGCTCATCCTTCTCTCTTCTAGACTGAGAAATCTCTCACCAAGAAAATACTAAGAAGTCCCACTTTTGCATTTGAATGCTTATTTCAGCATTGCCACTGGGGTGGGAAGCTAAGGTAAATTTACATGCGTTTAACTTGGTGAAAATAGGGCAACATCTACCCTGCAAAAAAGGAGTGGGCATCTATGTCCTAATGCTCACAAAATTATGGAGATCTCTGTGTGATCCCTTTTGGTAGAGAAGAGTATTCCCATGCCTCTGTGGTCTACTAGCACATCCAGTCACCCCAAAGTTCATCAGTCTGCTGGTGCTGTGGCTTAACCAGTTGCACTGGGGCTGCACAGCCTTTTTTTACCCACTGATCCTGGTCCTACAACCCATCTCTGTGAATTGTGCAGGACCTACAGTCTCTGCATGCTAGTTAATCCTCCCATGCTAGTTCTGCAGTGTGGAGTGGTTAAGTGCTGTCCATTCTGTTTTACTACCTTATGCAGTCATTCCTGCATTCTTCTTTCAAGGCCTGGTGACAATCTCCCAGGCTTGCTTGTTTTGTGCTTGTGAAAACAGCTCAAGGTTATTTAGGTCTTACCCCTAAAGTTATTTGTCTGAAAGGTTTTTTCATCAGTATGTCAGTTTCCCTAACTGAAGTTCCTGCAACCCTTCCTCACTTTCCCTCTTTGTTCCTGGTTCCTTAACTTGAAAAAAAAAAAAAAGAAGGAGAACAAAACCATATCTAGTATTGATTATCTCCGATGTGGGTGTAAAGAAGAGCTGGGGTGTAAAGGATGGCTGAAGTTGCTGGAGGGGTGACCGATGCCTCTGACTGAATGTGGTCTGGGCCAGCTGTACTGGGCAGCCAGGGGGGCTCTACATGCTTCAAATAAGTCCTCTGTGCTTTTCTGTGATGTGAGACATGTGATAGCACAATACAATAAGACCCTGAAACAATAGGGCTAGGATTAATCTAGCTGAATAACGTAAAGAAGCTAAGCAATAGGAAAACAACTAAACAAAAAGTCAGATTACATTTGTGTTTGCATTTTTATTGCTGTAAAAATGTAGCTCATCAGCCAGCTCCTGAAGGATCTTGCTCCTTTACATATGAGTACAAGAGAAGAATACATGTTCTTGGCAAGTTACATTAAAATAGAAAGAAGACATGTTTGCTGAAATGCTCTCATTGTAAATGAAGAGCTTAATGTTTACACAAAAACCACTCTCGGAAAAAAGTAATTTTGCTAATGAGATATTCCCATATCTCATGGGGAGGTTTTCAGTGCTAAGGCACTGTTTCAGATCCAGCACAGAGCTACAATAAAAAGCAAAAGCAACTATCTCAAAGGATTTAATGGCTGAGCTAGCTCTCCAGTAGCAGAGTCTGCACAGCACACCCACCACATAAGGTGGCAGTGATGCACAGTGTCAAAATGACCAGCGGTGCTGCATGAGCACCATGGAAATTAGGCACTATTAATGAAAGCCCAGGTTGTTGTGTATATATTTCTGCTTTCATATCTGAAGTAGCTCCCAGACTTATTGCTAATGAGGGAACTGACATGTCCCAGAGCCCTCTAATTGCCCAAGGATTTTCCTCAGGAGTCCTGGGATCACGCAGCTGATTATAGCAGACTAGATGGCCTACTATGTACCAGAGCCATCAGAGCTACAGTGGATGGGTCTGTTGACTTGCAGATATATTGCAATGCAGCGTGAGAGATTTTAAGCACAACAGTCCTAATCCCAAAGTGACTTGATTTGCTTGCTTTGGCTACCTTTGCCAACACAAAGCCTTGAAACTTTAACCTGAGATGTTTGATCAGACTGATCCCTTTCCCTAGCTAACTTTGACTGGCCACATTTGAATGTTAAGGACTAAGTAGGCTTGACCATTTAGCAGTGAAGCTCCAGGACAGGCTTTGAGTGTATTGAAAAGGCAAACATTTGTTCTACTGCTGCCTTGCTGAACTGTTCCGTGGAGAACCCTCTCAACCCAGCTGCTGGTGCCTTTCATAGAGACCAATTAAATTTTTATATGATGTTTTATAACCATAAATATACTCTACAGACTTGCACATAATTCCTCTGCTACTTTAACTGTTTTTCAAAGTCTTTTTCAGCAGGCTTATCTTTGTTTTGCTTGTGCTGATTAAAAGGCAAGATATATTTTTAATAGGGTAAGTAGTACCAGAGAGCACACTTGACATAAAAGAAAGAGAAATGCAGACAAACCTTTGTTATCCAAGATGAGTCAAAGAAATTGAATTAATTCAGCTAACAAAGGTTTCAAATAATTAATGGGATTTTCAGGCTACTGAATACGTCAGGGACCCTGAGTTTGTTTTCAGCAAACAGGATTTTCAAGTGATCAAACCTCTGATTGCAGGTAAGAAAAGAACATATGAGATGATCTTCTGCAAAAAAGCTAAAAGGCTAAAAATTGGAACTTGAAATTAAAGGTTTGTCTAGAAATGTTTCTGAGACTCAATAGGCCAAAGGTAGCCTGGAGGCAGTCAAAAGAGCAGTGCCATCATTCTGGGCAGAACCCATCCTGAATGTACCAGCACAGTTGAATAGTTTCACGGAGATCCTGATTTTATGTAAAGACTTTCACTATTCCTTTTTTTTTTTTTTTTTTAATGCAGCTTATTCCTCTCTCTGGACTGCTTTTTTCCCCACAAATAACTCTTAATTGTTTGTTTTCCCTGAAAACAGTGAAGAGAGCCATATTGCACCATAAAAGTAGTGTCATGTGGGTTCTCATCTCATCAGCTCTCCATGACTGCTGAGTCACGCCTGAGTAGTTTTCAAGTGCTACCACAGTATTAGAAGACATTTTACAGAAGTCCTAATGATTTATTGGAAAGAGGGCGCCTTTTCCCATATCACATAGGCCCTCTGGTTTTGAGGTTCATTGCTATGGATGGGAGGAGATCTGGAGCTGGTGGTGACCACCGAGGAGGACAGAGACCTGATGCATTGTTTTAGGAAGGATACAGGAGAATCCTTTCCCTGTCCATCACTGAAGGGTGGTCACAACATCTTACAAGGAGACTGCAGTGGCCTGGAGAAGCAAAGATGGTTGCGATGGTAAGAGCAGCTGCTATGTACAGATGAACTGTATCAGAGGAAAGAAATCATTGGTTCCAAAATGATAAAGTGGGCTTTAATTGTCCACATCCCAATGCCTAGGGGAGTACTGCCAGGGAAACTAGAACAGACGGAAATGCTGCTGACATTAGAATAATGTGCTGCATGTGAAACCACTGCAGAAATAGTTAAATGGTGCCTTTGCCAAGGCCGCAGAGTGAAATGTTACTACACCATGGGGTGGATTAAAATATGCATTTTCTCCTAATTGAGCACAGCGGACTCAGCTGGAGGTCCTGTCAGGAGAAGAGGAATAATTTGTCACAGCTAGAAATGTATAACTTGACAGAGCATCTATTAGACAGTACAGTAAAAAATAAAGTAGGACTTGTGCAGATTTTCTTTATGCTCCAAACTGTTTGGTATAGGTACCCATATGCTGTAAAGTAAATTTCAAACTTGTTGGCAGTGGATCAACCTGGTTGTACCAGACTCACTACCCTCATGGCTATCATATCATCATGACAAGAAGGTTAAAATTTTTCTGGTTAGAAAAGCCCCATAAACAGCCACCATTGTCTCCCCAGTGTATTTAACTGGGTAGAGCCAATAGAGCTCTATAACAGTTTCTTTCAGCACTCTTGGAGAAAGCATTTATAGGGATAGCAAAGTAGAACCATGAGGATAAAGGTAAACTCAGTAAAGATAGCCCACCAAGAACCACATTTTTCTCCTTTGGTGAGCAGCTGGTTGTAAGAAGTGTAAAAATGGGCTCCATGAAAATATCTAGAGAACATAGCTTCTCCCCAGCCTGTGAATTTTCTCTAGTAATTTCTTTCTTCATGTCACATATATATATATATATATATGTATACATGTATATATAAAATTTTCAAGGGGATCTGTCCTGACTTGACTGTAGTTTTTTACTGGCTCAGTTAACCAGCTCCCAGCCTGGCTGGATCTGTCAAGCACAAAGCCCAAAGCTCAGTCCTGACCAGAAATATGCTGTAGCCTGCAGCAGGGACTGTGTGTGTCAACTTCTTGGTTCGGAGATGAAAACTACTCCACTTTGTCCTTGCCCTGCAGCCTTTGCAGTCTTTTGGGTAGTTGAGTGATGCACAGAAGCCCAAACTTTAGCTCTGGTCACTAAATGTGACCAGAGTCAAAACACTGAAGTGTTTTGCAGCACTTCATGGAACCCCACGTCAAACCTAAGGACTGGACACCACAGAAGCAACCTGTCACATCCATCCAAGAGGCTGTGTGGCAGCTAAAACCAAGTAGCTTCTATTCAGGCATATGCCTTTTATCTCCCTGAAAGGAAGAGCTCTGACTGACAGGGTAATTCATCATTTACCTGATGCACGAAGAAGTTGCCTGAAGGATCAGAGCCACACACATTATTTTCACACTGGTGGAGGCGTATGCCCTGTGTGACGTCCAGTGTTTTTAAAAGTTTCTGTAACCCTCCAGGAAGATATTATTGGGAATATTTGTCACATGCCATAGCATTTTGAAGTAACACAATGGGCAGCCATTTTCAGCACATGTGTAGCAGTGGTAGGAGAAACAACTGAACTAGGAAAACCCCAGTGACACTGGAAGGTAGCACTGGAGAGATCAGAGGACTGGTAAAGAACTGCAAAGGATCCCCATGCCTTCCATGTATAGTGCAGATCACTGCTGCCCATATAATTTGCTTTTCAGGGAGGTCACAGGGCTACTCTGAGCTCTGGGATACTGTCTGACTAATTCCTAACCACCACGTTAGGGGGGCCTGGTGCTCTATAGTGCCTTCATCAACCCCAGCCCCTCTGTGGCATTAGCATGAAAAATGGACTCAGACTTTACAGGTCACCCTGGATCTTTCCCAGAGAGATCAGGTATGCCATGGTGACAGGAGCTGTTCTTAGATTGCACTTGCCCTGGCTGCAGCCAGACACTTGATTTTGATTTTTTGCACTTGGCCATGGATTCCATATTCCAAGCAGCACCTGGTGAAGTAAAGACAACACTCACCAAATTCCCATCATCATGCTCAGGAGACTTTGATTATAACTGCTGAAGTTCATGGTGTATGGCATGATATGCCGGGTCTTAGCCACCTCACAGGAGGAAGCCTGAATACACCCTGCCTGCCACAGTGATAGAAGTAGCTGCTGTTACATTTTGGTGTACTCAGTGTAAAAAGTAGTTGAGACCCAAAACTGTGCTTTTTAAAAATTTTTGTAGTTATTACAGTCACATCCAGAAACTTGAGTCAAAGCCCAATGCCTCCTTGTTTTAGTGACTATAAAAACACAGTATAAACACCATCCCTGTCTTACAACACTACAGGGGCTAATGGTCACTCTCAGTGCATGTGATTCCCTCTGTCTGCACTCACAGCACAGTACTGGGATTGTGTTGTGGGAAATTTGTGCTGCCTCTTCCTATTTGCATGGTGTTTATTCTGCAAAGGCCAGCTTCAAGCTCTTACTTTTCTTAAGCATCATAGAATGGTATGTGTTGGAAGGGACATTAAAGATCATGTTGTTCCAACCCTCCTGCCATGGGCAGAGACATCTTCCGCTAGGACCAAGTTGCTCAAAGCCCCATCCAACCTGGCCTTGAACATTTTCAGGGATGAGGCATCCACAGATTCTCTGCGCAACTAATTCCAGTGCCTTACCACCCTCATAGTAAAAGATTTCTTTCTGATATCTAGTCTAAATCTACCCTCTTGCAGTTTAAAGCCACTACCCCTTGTCCTATCACTACATGCCTTTACTGGGATAATCAATATATATACATGTCTTCAACCTTTCTTTACCTGTTTTTCACTCCTCACCCATTTCTGCCAGCTCTACTCTCTCCAAGGCCATCTGACAGCCACTATGAAATAGAAATAAAAGCTTATGCAGTTCCTGCAGTCAAAATTAGTTTGGTATGGTCAGATGATTTAGGTTGCTGTTGACACATCTGGGTAAGTAAATGCCCAGAGTGGAAATGTGGAACCAAACCGCCCACATTTCCTCACATCCAGTGCCATGCAAAGTAAAACAGATGTGCTTAACTCGTTTGCAGTCACATGGAACATGGTAGGATCATAGACTGCAGAGATCTTTCCAGCATAAGACAGCTCCAGTCAGTCTTGGAAGAGGATATGCTGCTTTTTGCTCAGCAGATCTTGGTAAAAATTGAGTTACACTAGAATCACTGGAACAGAGGACCAGTGAAAAATGCCACAAAAGCAATATTTGTATTTGCTTGTCACTGCATTCATTTATTTTACTGCACATTTCCTGTGTGCTTCTTTGACAGGATCTCCCACAGAGAGTGTTACCCAGTGGTAATTTAGTCTTGGACTTCTTGACCTTAAATAAGTTTTTCTTTGCTGATCAGTCCCTTTTTTTTGGTCTCTTTCCTTGTACCTTTTTGTGAGGGGTGTTTGTCCTACTCCACAATGACTTTTCCCCCTTGCTGTGTGTAGTAAGGGTGGGAGGGGGGTGCAAATTCATTGAAATTTTTTGTACCCTTGAGGCCAAGTCCTTGCTCTATTCAAATCCTAGAGGTCTTAAGACTTCCTGGCTTGCTCAACATTTCATGTTCAAAATCACACATAATGGGTCTAGGTCTCTTTTTTTCCTTCTGCTTATTTAAAATCGAATCAGCTCAAGGTCATTTAGATTAAGTTTCTATGCTACAAGCAGCTACCTTGCAGTGTTTTGGTACTTACCAGAACTGTATCTAATGTGGTGTTGCTCTAGAGCCTGGGACTACTTGCTGTAGAAATTTGTCCCTTTCATGCAAAGATGGTTTGTCCTTATGTATTTGGAAGCCTTGCTTACTGCATGGTGAATTTGAAATTCTTCTAATGATGCATTCCCTTAGTTTCTTGTAGTGAGATGGTGATCTCCAGCCATAACAAAATTCAGCCATCAAAGTGAGTGGCAGACCCTATTTTAATTCCCATAGATCCTCTTTTTCAGGCTTTCCAAAAGTGATTTTTGACTTAGCCTGTTTCTGGGTTTTACTGAAGCAATCAATTCTTATTTCTTTTCAGTCTACTTCATCAGTTAATGAGAATTGCTACCTCACTGCCTTTTACCTTTTCTTCTTTTTTTAATAATGCATATCTTTCAATGCCTGTGTTTGAGGCAGGATTACTATTTCAATGTGTTTCTATTGTTCTTGTAATATCTTTTTCTTTTGTTCTGCACCAGAGATTCTTTTTCCTATATGTATCTGGTCTTAATGCACAACATTTCTCTTGATTTTCTCTGTTTTAATCCAGTTTTAAATAGCAAATTTCATTCTGTGTATCACACAAACATTTATTCCTCTCCTCGATATTATTCCCATATTCTCTTGCTGCCTATTCTTCTCTCCTTTCGTGTCCTATTACCCATTGCAATAATCTCATTTATCTGATTTTTCTTTTTTGCCTTGCATTAGAATCAGGCATGGAGAATGAGTCTCCCAATCCTCTCCTCTTTGTTTCTAGTTTAAAGCTCTTATCAGTCGTGTGACTGCAATCCTAAGAGTTATCCATACAGAGTTCATTCCCAAGAGTAGTCCTCATGCTGTGAACCCCTTTTTGGATGATCACACATCCCAGAGCTTGTTTATAGCACTGGCCCATAAACCACCATCTTATCCTGCCTCTTGAGTCCTACCCTTGCTCTTTGGCTACTGAGAGGCTCCTGTAACTTCATTCATTTCTGCATTTTCACCTGAAAGCCATCTCTGATCACCTCTAATGTGACTATGGCAGTGCCACTGGCCCACCACAAAGCACAGCCAGTCAATTGTTTTTCTTTCTAATCAGGATCTTTTCCAGCCCTACTGCATACCCTTGAGCCAAGCTGCCAGTACCCATTCTCTTGTCTAAATCTGATTTTGACAATAATCTTCCCAACTACTTGTAATACAAATCACTGGTCACAAAGACCTTTCTCTTCTTAATGATCTTTTCCTTGATTTCTTCTTCCATTGTCTCACCTTCCACATGCACCATCATGAGTATCTTGCTTAGAAGTTATGTGGAATCTGACATTTCTTATCTCCATCACTTATTTAAACACTCTTCTGAGATCCATCCACATCTCAATATTACGATACACAGCTGCTTGAGTTTTGGAAAATCAGTTTGCAGTCTCTTCCTCCTAACACACACCAGAACTGCATTCCATCTCCAACCAGCAGGAGACATCTACCAGCAGAACTGCAGATAAGAAGCCAAGGTCAAAGCTGGGCTACTCAGTCAGGAGTGCACTTCAGAGATGTGTTGGTGGGGGTGGGGGGCTGGAGGGAGTCTTGTGCTTTCCCTTTGCTGTGTTAATCGTTTCCATGCTAGCAGGAATAAAGAGTAGTAAAAGTTTATTCTAGGCACTAAATCAAACAAATGTGCTATATGCACAGTTTAGGAATTAAAAATCTAGTAATACATCTTGAAAATGTTTTTAAAAATATTCCACTTAGTGCCATTACAGGGTATGAATTATATTACAGATTTGGGTTCCCCTCTGTTATTAAACACATTTGCTTGATTCTAAGAAGCCTGGTTTTGATTCCTTTGATCCTATTATCTGTTGTCTGCATCATTACAGTGGATAGGATAGGAGTTGCGCCTCACATTCAGAACTTGCAATTATGGCTTTAGGTAGGAGTAGCATCAAATCCTGCTCCCATTCACAAAAGTGTAACAAAACACAGAAGAAATACTGACAGAAGGCATGCAGTCAAGAGAACTGGTCTACAGTATAACAACAACAACAAGAATAATATAAAATATGACATTACCACTTTTCAGGTTGTTTCAATAGTGAGATATTTGAGATAGTTAAGTGATATTTACTTATGTGGTAAATATTACATGCATCCTAACCTGAGACGAATCAGCAAAATGTTGTGCAATTTTTTCCTTTCACTTTTTTCTTTCTGGCATTTTTACTTCTTCTTTCCTCCTCCCTTTTACTCCCCCCTTTGCAACAATAAGCAGTTTGGTTGTTTGAGACTTGTTTTCTCTTATCTTTCTACTTGTGCATGTGTGTATTTTTAAATGAGTTGGGCTCACTTTACACCACACTTGAATTACACAAAGAAAAGAAATCATCCTACTTAAAAGAACACAAAAGGGTTTTCCAAGGGAAGTATTTGAAGAGGGATTTGTCAAATTAAAAAAAGACCATTGTTAAAGGTTTTTTTCTCTGGTATAGTTTCAGTTCTGAAGAGAATATAAATTTAGACTCCGAGCAGTAGGTATGATTTCGTGTGGCAAATCGAGTCCTACATTTGGAAAAGAGATTTGTATTGAGGAACTGGCCTAAAGAGCTTTTCAAAAAATCCTGAGTGCTTTGTTTCTATCTTCCAAGATATGCTTTTTGATGTTATGTTTTGTCATGGTGCTCACCTTTAAGGGACCGGAAAGGATACAACAAATGACACCTCTAAGTCAAGCAGCTTTTCCTGGTGCAGTCTGATAAAGATCACAAGCCAAGTGCAGTTCATATGCAATGGAAAGCTCTTTTCACACAAGCAAGGACAAGGGTGGCCTGAGTTTGAGATACCTGCAATAATCACATGGCAAATTCTTGGTGCCTGGATCCAGTGGTGGTCTGAGACTGAGAACTCTGGAGGTTGCTGCCATTAAAGGGAGAAATTCATGGGAACTGTAATATTTTAGGCAGTCTGTGTACTTACACAGAAACCAGCATCTCTTTCTCAAGAGGCAAATCAAAAAACAGGAGAGGGCACCTGTAAGGGTCAAACACACTCAGGTACTACCAAAATAGCAGATTTAGGAGAATTTATTTCCAAAGTCAAGAACACTTAACATCTTGGCATAAATCTTCACTGCGCCTAGGAAAAGACCCGTGCCCTGTTCTTCTTAGGGCTTTTATTGTCCCTGGGCACCCCCACTGTGGGGCCTTCAGATATGTCTGCAAGAACTTATCTTCTCTCATACCCAGGAGTCAGCTACTCTGGAATTCAGGAGGAGAAACCATTTAAAACTGTCTCTGGGAAAGATGCCTTTTTCCAGGCAGGAAAGCTTTCTTAAGTAAACCCCCCTGATCTTCTCATAGTAAAATCTTCTGGAAGGGTCTTCTACACTTACAACATCCAAGTCTGGGTCCTGCACCTGGGTCACAACAACCCCATGCAGTGTTCCACGCTTGGGGCAGTGTGGCTGCAAAGCTGCCTGATGGGAAAGGATGTGGGAGTGCTCATCAACAGCCAGCTGAACATGAGCCAGCAGTGTGTCCAGAAGGCCAATGGCATCCTGGCCTGTATCAGAACTAGTATGGCCAGCAGGACTGTGGAGTCAAGGGCAGAGAAAAAATGTCTTGAATCCTTGTCTCCAGCACCACTCTGCCTCATTTGCGTGGGTTGCCTGGGCAGCAAGGGGGCTGTGTGGCCAGAAGGGACCCATGAAGCTGTGTAGGAGGATGGATTCTGTTTCTGAGCTGTTCTTAGGGATAATCTACATATCATTAAAACTCCTGTGCCATCTGAATGCATAATGGTACTTTATCAACTAAAACTTCTTTATTTAATCAGTTGATTTAATTATGAGCTAGTTAATTGAAAAATTCATGGTACAAGTTCTGAAGGTCAAAATACTGAGAAGTTCAAAAAAGACTGGAGCATTTGTTTCACTTGAGCTGTGACATGCAGAACTGAGTAACAGAAATCTGCTCTGATTCAAACTGGCAAACTGATCTTGGGACTAAACAACTGAATTACCAAACAAGAAGACAATTCACTTCCATTCATGAAGTGTGAATGTATCTACTGCCAGCTGTGGTTAGTCTGTGATTGATTTATCTGTATGTTGTGGTTTCCAAAAGATCCAAGTAGTAACTACTCCTGCAGAAATGCCTTTAGCACTGTCCTGTCAACCCTTTCAGCCCTCTCAGGGACATGCCTGTGTCTGAGGAAAGTGCTGGTTTTCTTGACCAGCAAACTGCGGTTATCTCTGGATGGTAGAGAAATGGTGAGGGCAACAAGAGTTCAAGATTCCCACCTCTGGGTCACTGTTTTTCACTCTATGAAGCCTTTTTAAGAAGTTGCAGAGGCCAAGGGAAATATCCAGTTAATAATCTTGAAATAATCTTGATTTAGGAAGCTAGGTGTTGCAAACACTCGTTCCCCTCCCAAACAAGCACCACAGAACCAGGGACCACTAGGACCTTGCTTGAATCCCTACTGTTTGTCCAAAATGTATGATCAGAACAGGTTGAGAGTAACATCCTTGTGTTCACATCTCTGTTGTATGCCACCCAGACCTTGGGTGCACAGAGACCTCAATATCCCCTCTTACGGGAATACCCTGTGTATTGGCACACTCTGGGCCACTGCAGGCTTTTTGTTTTCATCCCTTCTTTGCTACAGAATTTTGCCCTTCTTATCTCAGCGGGAATGCCTGCTGTATTAGCTGGAAAAAAAAAAGGAGGATGGTAAAGACAATGAGCAAAGGAGAAAGCATATGAAAAACAATAAAGACAAAAAGCTTGCATACATATATATAGATAAATACTTATTCTTGAGGGATGCTGCCTGCGAGAAGACTTAAATGAATAAATAATAACTACAAAGTAATTTAATACTGTTAAAAACTGTCCAGGAGATGATTTCAGAAACTGCACTTCAGAGACACTTGCTTTATCCAGTTGTTTACTGGAAGACTCATTTTTTTCTCTTGTTGACCTGCACTAACAGCTCACAAACCCCCCACAGATAGCAAGCAGAGATGAACCACTGCTAGGCACTGCTGAGAGATGTTCTGGGAAACCTGAGAGCTTGCAAGGGAGGTTCAAGGACCAGTTTTCTTAAGTGCTGCTATGCTCTTAAGAGTGTGTAGCTCTACTGCAGAGCTGCTCTGAGAGGTTATTCTCTCCTTGGGCTTCCGGTCAGAAACTGTCATGATGCTTGCACAAGTTGAACAAGACTTGGTAGGAATAGTACTGTTTCCACACAAAACTTGTATCAAGGTCCAACTATCACTTTTGGGGATACTTCAGCCCTTACATACTCAAACTCTTTGCAGGACTCTCTTTGCATTTCAAACTCATCCCTTAGGAGTTGTAATTATGAGTCAGGATGGTTTTAACATTCCTTTTGGGGATTTATTGACAATCTCCACTCATCTTTCAGTAAGGTTTATGCCCCTGGGCCATTACTGGGCCAGACAATGAGCACATTCCTTTCAAAGCACCTAACTTGCTACAACCCCAGACAAAGCAGATACACCTTTAGAAAAGGTGTGCTGCTGAAACATTGGCCCTGTGACACAGGGCATACAGATTCCAAGCTTTTCGGTAAAGCTTTGCAGAGCCTATGGAGAACCAGTTTTCAAACTCTTGTGTAGAGCTGCAGCAGGAACGCTGCATGCGAACAGGAGGAATGCAACAAGACCACTGCTGATGCTTGCCAAAGACCATCTTTAATGGTTACCCAATATTTAGTGATGATGGTGTGTTTGGCATGAGCATGTGAGCATTGTAAGATCCTGTGACTAATATATAAACATTTCTTTTCTCCATAATTAATGTAAAATTTCCCCTCAGGGGATGATTCTTTGCAGGGCTAAGAGCTGGACTCGATGATCCTTGTGGGTCCCTTCCAACTCAGCATATTCTGTGATTCTGTGTGATTCAACATCAAAGGATATTGCATTGGGCAGGTACTGTCTGCAGTTTTAAAAAATCGTTCTTGCCCATCATCCAACACTAAAATAGGAACCTTTGGTCTCTGCTATGTCATTTCTGACAATTGGCTTAATGAGGCAGCAGAAAGAAAAGAATAAAGTAACAGTAATACAGTGACATAGTTTTCACATTTTGCTCAGGCTTCCTGTTTCCCATTATAGGCTTTTATGAGAAGTGCAAAACACATGGAAATTCAGAAGGCATTATTTGAAACAATAAGTGAGTCTAGGTAATAAGGTAGTGTATGCCCAAAAGCAAGAGAAATAATTGTTTTTCAATCTAATGTTGTATTTATCACTCCTGGGATGAAAATGCAGCTAATACATATTTCAAGTGTAAGTTCAAAATATTAATGTGCAACCAAGCAAAGGTTTATTTTCTCACTCTCCATCTGTTTCTAGCGAGGTTA
Source organism: Lepidothrix coronata (assembly GCF_001604755.1). Taxonomy (NCBI): domain Eukaryota; kingdom Metazoa; phylum Chordata; class Aves; order Passeriformes; family Pipridae; genus Lepidothrix; species Lepidothrix coronata. The sequence continues at coordinate 384,300 of NW_016690474.1, forward strand.
CATTGTTGTTTTTCTACATTGTGTGGTTGCATTATCTTAATAAATGATTAGTTGTGAGATATTATTTCCCTTTAAACATATGACAGCACAACAAGTTTTTAATAAAGTGTTTTGAAAAAGCAACAGACTGAAAAAAAAACGGGCAGGAGTTCAAATTGGTAATGAACTGAATATGCCTCTAATTATATTGAATTTACAAGTAATAGGACGAAGCAACATTAGAAATTACTTCTGACTGAAATTTATTGCCTTAAGGCTGAGAATGCTCCCCTCAAACTTCCGGAGACTAAATAAAATTGCTGTATCAGTATTTGTTTTAAATACCAGTCACTTCAAATCTCAAAATGAAGGACAGTGGGCTAAGCCATCCTGAAAACAGATACTCCAATAAATACGTCACAAAAGCTAAGATTTTTCTCAAGATAAGATTTTTTGGACTTGAGTTTACGTGCAACATTTGGTGTAAGTTGGTCTGGTTGTATGTAATAGCAGGTTCAGTGTACATTTAAACCTACATTTTTAAACTGGGATTCAGCTGTGTCAATCTAGATGAGTCTCATCATAGGACTAAATTTCTGTGCCCCATGTCAGCAATTTAAGACTCAATCTTAATCTTTGTATGAAGTCATTTTGTATCAAATGTATAAATAATTAATGCGCTGTGTATGGAAGCACTATCAGATTAATTCCTTTAATAACAAAAATCCATAGATAAATAGAGATTGGTCGGGAAAGTGACCTTTTATCTTTTTTTTTTTAGTGACCTTCAATTAAATCCAGCATTGACCAGAATGACCATTAATCATTTTGATCAGATTGTTGAGAGAATTACTGAGTGAAGTCAGTTGAGTCATCTCAGTTTACTTTCTATGGGGAAGAGGCACTGGGTTTGTATCATGCAAACAACACAATAAGCCCATGATTGGTTTCTGCAGGTCAAGGCTGATAGATATTTGTGGAGCAGCATGGACCTTGTCCATTTGCAGTGCTCTTGAACCTACTGCAGATAAATAAAAGATTTCTTCTCCCAGCATGGGTAACCTTAGGTTTTGTGCCATAAATAGATTTTCAAATGTCTTACAGCTAGAAGGGGAAGGGGATTGTTTGCAGGTCAAGTAGAATAAACAAGACTGTCTCACAGTTTTCTCTGGAGAAAACTGTTTTAAATATGTTTGTATACCACAGAGAAGGAAAATACAGGTTTCATGCCTATCTCTATGGCTGCTGCTACTCAGCTGGTATCATCACAGTGTGAATGAAAACACAACTGGAGAGCAAATAGTAAAAGACATTTAAAAAGTTGTCAGACCAGCTATTAGGTTAAGTAACATTCACTATAACCTCAGCTTCATGGATCAGCTTTCCTGATGAGATCACAGCAGGTTAATGCAGAAGAGAGGCAGAACCAGAATCTGAGTCAGAAATGGAGAAGTCCATCATATCACGGAACAGCAGAGTTCCTGACATAATGAAACTGTGTTCATCAGATATGTTTCACTTTTTCCATGCTGAGGACAATATTTTGGCAGTACTACAGGGAATGAAAAGGATGATGTGCACAATTCATCATGTCAGTATCTTGATTCTTGTGTGGCATAAATGATAAAATATTAGGTGTTTCCAGGATCTCTCTTTTTGGGACTACACCTTACTGGTCCAAGCTAGAATGTGTCACTACCACGAAACCCCAGATCTCATCTGAGAAAAGTGCTGAATCAATAGAATGGAAAAATGGCAGAAGGAATAGGAAAACTGCTGCCCAGGAGTCACATATTTGTGGCCAGAGTTATCACAAAACGTAGACATAAACCCAATTCTCTTATCACTGAAGTGCTTCCAAACTCCCAAAGGAAAATATTCAGCTACAGAAAAGATTCAGCTACAGCAGAAATGATCTGTCACCTCCCTGCTGACATATCTCCCACCTTCTAGGTTGCATCCCCCCCTCCCAACATTTCCAGATGACAAACCTTTGGGCTCGTGCTCTACATGATGTGGTAATGTATCAGTCCTCCTAGAACATGTATGGGAACTAGTTGATATGATTTATCTTTAACTTGTCAGGTTTCACGTATCTGAGTTGTCACCTCATGTTTCACCTCCAACACACTTGCATGTTGAGCATTTGTGTAGCATTGGGCACCTACAGCTTTAACATGACCAAAAAGTGGAGTGCTACTGCAAGAAGGACTTTGAGTGTGCTGTCTTGTCTAGGAAAGGTGTTTTCTAACAGTTGTCATAGCTCTTCTGTACAAGAAGTGTTTATACTAATTGTGGTATGGTTTTTTTCCCATTGAACTATTACTTAAGTACTTTACGTTCCCACAGGCCTATGAGTTTTCTTTCTCATTTCAAACTGGAAGCTTCTAAGACCATTTCTGATTTACCTTCTGACAAGTTCACTGCATCCTAAAAGGATTTCATCTTGTCTTGTAAGAACAACTTTTTCTTGTCCCCTTTCTTTGCCAACCTGACTGTTGTGTCAGCAATAGGGATAACTCCCACCATACACCTGCAATAAATATCACCCAAATATACAAAGAGTGATGTGAGGAAAAAAGTTTTGAATTCTGTCTGACACCAGATTATTAAAAAACCATCCCAAATAGCTGTGCACTACCTCTGCATGAACACAGGACAAACTGTGGCAGGGCCACTTCCCATCTCTGCCAGACAGTACAACGGAGAGCCAAAACCCTGCAGCTATGTTCTGTCAGCAGAGGTGTTTCCTTCTCTTTTCTGAAGGCAAGGTGAAGTGGAAATGGCACACACAAATCAGACAAAAGACTGGAGGAAGAAGAAGGGGGAGAATGGAGCAGAGTCACAAGATTCACAAAAGCAGGGAAAAGCTGGACAAGTCATTCAATAGCCCCACTCCAGGGAGGAGGATGCTTTGTCTGCTCATTGGGTGGCAATGGGTGAGCATCAAAAGACATAGTGCTGGGGATGGGCTCCTGGGCTTCTGGTTCCTGCTCTTGTGCGGTCAGTGGACCAACGGCTTGAACCCTAAAAGAGTGTTCAGGGACCCTGAGAGGTTTCCAGTCCTGGACAATCCATGGATGTGGGGGCAGATTTGTTAGAGGTAAGTGATGGGACAGCGCTAACCTAGTCCATCCTCATTCTCTTCCTCATTATATGTAAACACAAAATGTCCATGCCCTGGCAGGCTATTAATCACAAACACAACTGCATCTGAACTGAGTGTACAAATTCATGTTGCTAGTCCGTACAACACGGGTTTATAGCCACCTGTTTCTCTGTGTGAGTGCCACATGCAGTGCAGTGTGACATTTAGCATGTTTAGTTATAATTCAGCACGGTGATGCAAGCCAAATTAGTAACCTGTTTCCTAGTAGCCATTTAATAACAGTCACAAATGGCCCGAGGAAATCCCCATTTGTACTAAAGACAATTTAACTGACACAGATGTGTTCATCTACGCAGAAACTTCAAAGGAGGCATTTTCACAAATATGTGCTGCTTGCTGCCTTTCTAGTGGCATTTGTTACTGCTTCCTGCAATGCTTGGTTTAGATGGGATCTTGTCTTTATGGGCCAAATGAAGGGTCAGCCAGAGTGAAAGGCCATCCCTTCTTTTTCTTCTTGCTAAAATCATTATTCCAGATCAATTTTATATTCCCATATTTGTTTAACATAGAAATCTTAGATCTTACAAAGCATCAGCTGGTGCACCGCAATGCCTTTTATAGACAGGGCTATTGCTTCATCATTTGATATAAATTAGGAGACATTTAAAAAAGTGAATGCAAACCTAAACAATAATTTTGGTTCACTTTTCTCTGAGATTATTGTTTTAGCTAGACACATTATCTATATTTAAAATATATGAAATGGAGGTATACTTAACGTTCGAAGTCATATATTATAAAGATAGAAGAAGGTGAACTCTTGATATATTACAAGTCTTTCATACCATGAAATAACTATTGCCTATTATTTTACTCCTGACATTTTTATTTTTAGGGGAATTTCAGTTGATTTGTATTGCTGACACCACTGATATGTTGTTTCCAGTGACCTTACATCCAAAATCAGTAGGGTGTGACATTTGATGGCCCAGATAAAAAACATTAATAGTAGAAGAGAGGGATTATTTTCCTGGTCATAAATTAAGTTTAAATAACTCAGAATTTATTTTTAACTCTCCAGTACTTTTTACTGTCTACTCAATAAATGTATTTATTACTGGAAGCTTGGTGAAGCAGTTTACTAAGATCCTTTTGTACAGCCTTGTCTTTCTTTTTGGGGCAGCTTTTGGTACCAAGCACTGCTTCCCTCAAACAAAAGGAGATGACTCCCAAGTAGCAAATAAAAGGGAATATAGTGGCAGCAGCAACTTCTTGCATGATGAACAATAGCGGAGTCAGGCTTGGAGAATTTTGTGACGTCTTTGTTAACATATGTCGATAGAGATTGATATAAGTACTAAATGCATAGTGTAAATATTAGTATGACCTAACCTGTAGTCTTATCACACCTATTCAGAGTCCTCCCTATACAAATTGCTCTGCAAATATCCTCTAGAGACATTTTTTCATGAGTGCCAGGGAACTACACACCATTCTGGTGTATATTTCTTCACTTTGAACACATTAAAAGACCATGATCTCCAGATGCCAATTGAAAAGGAGAGAGAGAGAGAGGGAGAGAGAGAGAGTCACTGACCAGAACTGCTACCATCAGTCCTTGGGACACGGGCACCTTTATGTAAAGGAGTAGTATGGCTGATGCCTCAGCAAAAACCTTAAAAAGCCTGGAAAAAACCCTCTTCTTTCCCCTCTCTGATCTGCAGCATTTATGACAATGATAAATTGTTATCGGATTGTTTTGAGAATTTTTATAACAGTGAGAAGAGAGCTATTGCCATATAGAGACTCTTAAAAGACAAGATGGGTTTCTGCAGCATGGGGTTATACTCTGTGTTCTCTCCTGTCATTTTTTATTGCACAAATCTGTTTAGGAGACCACCACGTCTCTTACACTGTCTGTGGATGGTGATACAGCATCTGTTTGTGTGGCTTAGTCCTAGAGGCACTGACAACAAAGCAGGGTCATGGAACTTTTTTGCTCTTCAGAAAGGTCTTGTTGGAATTTTCTGATACAATCTGATTTACTGAAGCAAAATCAAGCTCTCTGGTTTGCTCCTTTCCAAGGGAAGAAGAGGGGAGCAGATTAGTTTGCCTGATTGAAGATCGTTCCTCCATTCTTTCTGTTGAACAAATGCCACCTGTAACTTCAGTGGGACTGGAAAAGCACAAGAGGTTTTGGATACAAGCATATGAGTGCTGCTTGCATTGTGAAAAGTCTTATCATAGCCAGCTTTTATTTAATTTACTGTAAGTTGTCTCAGGTCCAGCCTCACAGACCCGGTCTGTGAATGAAATTTGCCTCTTCCATTTTCCAGGCATGATTCTTGTTGCAGCAAGGCAAGGCAACATCACTGCCACAGCTTGAATCTCAGATGCTTCAGGGAGGTCCCAGCATACTTGGCCATGAAGAGGACTGCTGCCTTTTAATGGGATAGTGGCTGGCTGGAGCAAAAAATTTTCCAGTTTGTGACTTCTGAGAGGGATTCAAAGTAGACCTGGCGTTTGAATCCATAGCTGAGGCGGGAAGTGCATGCAACAGACCTTTCTGCACACAGCTTCAAACCGCCATCTGTTCCGTGTGTTTCAGAGCAAGCCATCAGATAACCTCAATCCTGAAACAAATAGGTCTCAGAGATACGATTGCTAAAAATGAAGTGTTTAACTTTATTTTTTGATTTCTCGATTTTTGAGATGAACTCAGTTCATATTTTCCTCTGTAGTCAATCCTGCAGTCAACAGGATTGTTTCTGAAGAGTTTTATTTTGGGTACTTAGGGTTTTTTGAATGATTTAAGCTGACTCCTGTGTAATCTCTTGTTTTTAACACCAGAGTCTTAAAGAAAAATATCTGTAATAGCATGAGCTGGGAGCACTCAACCTGTGTAATAGCTGTTTGTATGTACAGATTCGTATGTCTTCTTTGACTGAAACTTTTTATACAATTGAAACCTGATTTCAGCAGTCTACTGTAGCAGACTTTCTGAGAAGAATTCAAGTTCAGTTAGTACTTTTCAAAACATTTCCTCTACAAGACAATCAGTAGAAGAATAATAAACCCACCAGTGTTTTAATTTTACAGTTAATTTTCCTAGGCTCATTCATATGCTGCCGCTGAACTGGTACTGGAGTCATGTATCAGATGGCTAATGAGAAAAAGGAGGTAATTCCAGATCATCCTGTAACCCTTTTCTCCAGAGAACTGGTGGAATTGGAAATGGCCTTCAGCTTGTTCCAGGAGGGCATGGAGGCTTTTGTCTCCTCCACGTGGACACTCCTCAGCAATTTCTCCTTGGGCAACTAATGGTGGAGCGGGAGGATCCCAAGACACATCTGTACCTCCTGTCAACAGTTCACCATCCTCGATGTGTATGTCCACTCTCCATGTGGCTGGGGGAAAATGTAAGGCACCTACTCCAGGTGCCATGGGTGTAGAGGAGCTGCGGATGTTGATAAGTATGTCTTCCCCTCTATCTAATCAAGAGTCAAGGGATTTCATGGCCACTAACCCACCGTAAGGTTTGGAATTGCTCTTTCTTTCTCCTTCACAGTTCCTTACTTGGAGAGCATATGAGATTGTAGGGGACACTTGGATTGTTGGATTCACATGGAGATTTCTGTTGGGCTAGTGCAAAAGGGATGCAACCAGCAAAACAGCACTTCAGTCAAGTGATAGACTGGCTACAGAGACCATTCTGCTTCTAGTGAGATCTCCAGTCTACCTTAAAAGAGGGAAGTCCATTATGGGAAGAGAGATGCCCTGAGGCATGACAGAACTCTCTTCTCTGAGATATAGGGCAAAGCTCTCCTGCTACACAGCTCATCCAGCCTTGGGACATGATCTGTGGCCTGAAGAAACCCGGGCTACCCAAAGCTGCCTAATGAAAGCTGCTCTTCCTATTCTGGGGTGCTTATATCCACTATAAATGCAAATATGAAGGTGAAATAGAGGCCATGTCAGAAAATGGCATCACCAGCATTCCTTAAAAGATGTACCCAGGTCCTGGCTTTCTCTGAAGAAGTCATCTCAAGGTATCATTCTCTTTTCAGCTAGTTTGATGATCTTGGAGGGGTTTTCCTAGCAGTTGCACATGTCAATTTTTTACAGTTCACCTTTGTTCCTATGTCTGGAAGTCAATATTCCAACCATTAATATGTAGCATGCTTTTACTGTGAATTCATGAAGTATTGCTGCAATTAAATTTCCCTGTTAATGAAATTTAATTTATTAATGAAACAAGGTTCATCTTGAAGCTCTTGAAAATGAAAATAAGGTTCATTCTCCCTCACAGTATCGTAAACCTCACATTTGATATAGATTTTGAATGACATTTTAAGATACTATCAAGCCAAGGAACCAAGTGGGTTCTTTCATGCCCTTGTTCACCCTTTTCCAGACAACTCATGCAGAGAAATTAGAGGGGAAAGATCAGCAGCAAAAATCCCCACCCCAAAACAGAAAAAACCCAAACCCAATGCAAGATAAAGCCAAAAACCTCCTTATAAGGAAAATCACAGGAGTCTTCTACTGTTTTGCATCCTCTCAGGAGGAATGTAATGCTGAGATGTAAAAGATGGAGGTTGAAAGGTTCTTGGAGAAGGCTAAAGAAGAACTGCATTATATGCCACAGAAGCAGTGCCTGAGGCACAGAGTGTAAAAATGCATTAGTATGGGGCTCAGATGATGGTGTACTGGCCTTTTCCACTAATTTGCGGTAGGTACCCTTCAAAAAAGACCTTGGTATAAATAATAACAAAGCTGATCAAACAAACAAAATTCAAGTAACTGCTACTTCAGTTATACCTGTAAAGTTCACTTTATGTTAATGGACTCCATATGGTTGCAGAAGCTCTCTGCCTATTTTCTATATGAGCTGTTGTTTTCATTTGTTGGGCTCTGTTCTTCTTTTTCTTTCTTTAATAAAATGCTCTAAATATTTGCTGTTGGAAGAGAACAACGCTATGGGAGGCTCTGAAGTGATATTCATAAGAACTGCAAGCACTGACTAATTGATTAACCAAGAGTTCTTGAAGAGAATGATTTGATTAGGGTAATTTATAGAGATTGTATCTTTTGTCATCATTTGTCTTTGAAAACATAGAAGAAAACTGCTTCCAAGTGCATGTAGCCGCTGGCATGAGAGATGGTGTGCACTACATCATCAGTTACAGCAGACTGCTCAATTTTGTACCTTTCCAGCTAGTCAAATATCCAATAACAACACACACATGCACACACACACAAGTGCTCTAGCTCTTTGCAGACCAAACTTTTCCAACATGGGCTTAGAAAAATATTTGGGGTTGTTCACTGCTCTGCTCTCTGTAGCATAAACATTTATTTAAATGGGACTGTCTTTTCAGTAATGAAGAATGAAGGAAAAACAATGGTCTGATTTTGACAAATTAACTTGTGATTTGGAGAGTCAGTGAAGCAGGGAAGAGACATTCCTAACTATACTAATTAAATGAGCTTGCAACATTTATTTTAATGCAATGGAACCAGCCATATGAAGATGAACATTTTAATTTATTTTGCGGTGACATTATGAAAAATTTCTCTACTACAGATTATCTACAAAAACAAATCTCATCAGCACCTAGGTTTGTGCATGAAATTTACATCTCTCACATAAGTTTGACCTTCCCCAGTGAAAACAAATGGAATGTGCTAAGTTAAAAAGTTTCTGCAAAGGTTGTCTTCCCATTGATGCGGGGTTTATGTTCAAATTACCTCTGTGAAAAACATTCATTTTTCATGGTGCAGTGTAGATGAAAAATTCTGAATCTGTTCTAAGGGGAATGCAAATATAGCTCATTAGTCCAAAAACATTTTTCATGAATGACTGCTGAGTATTTTCAGGCAGATGAAAATGTGCAGTTTCAGCCAAGAATGAGCACCACATGTCCTACTAATTGTTTTTTAAACTTGTTCCTTCCCTCTATGGCATTCAATAAGTCTAGAAACTGTGAAGATTCCTGGAGAAAAAAAATTATAGGTCTTCTCACTTACAGCATATACTGGGTCTTTTAGATATACTGTGCAGTCTGAGAAAAAAATAGGAGCATTAGCTTTCAGATGGGTAATATTGTTATATGCAGGCACATGACATTTCTCTCCTTGAAGTTTTTTCAGGTTTTAGTAATGAGTAGGAATATTATTTATGGAGTGCCATCAACAGAGAGAGTGTTGTCCTAAGGTTCATATCAGTGACAACGTTATGAAGCTGCTGGCAGTAGGAGCTGCAGGAGTTCATTGAGTTTGGGGATTTTAACTAGGTTGAGTAGCAGTAAGATATTTTCACTGTTTAAAATGACTCTTTAGCTGGGATTTTCCTCTATTCTGCAGGCCTTCCAAAGGTTTGCTATGAGATAGCCTTAAAAAGCAGATTTGAGCAACAAGCCAGACTTTCAACCTTCCCTCCATGAGTCTGAAAGCTGGAACAATTCAAAACAAGAAAAAAATTACTCTATTTAGAAATTGTTTAATTTCAGGGTCTGATCACTTGTTGTATATCTCATGTCTCTGAATGGTGATCTTCCATCAGCAATGTGCACCCTCTGGCTCCTCCTCACCACTGTGGTGGAGGATGACTCTCCATGGACTCTTCTGCAGCCAGACCCACCTTAAGAGCTCAGGCAGGTGTTTTTAATCAGTCACCTGGGCTCAGGAGGAGAACTGCCCCTGTCAGGGGTTTTAGGATGACTAAAGTCAGCAGCACAGCTCCAGCCAAGACAAAACAATTAGGGCATTCTTTGGATGAGATCCTCTTCACCTGGGCAACTCTGCAGCCCGCAGTCTCAGCCTCAGACAGCGGGCACACCTCCTCTGCTTTCCAAAATTCATACCTCTTAACAGACTGTAGGTATTTATCTTTTATTTTGGCACTTTTTCTGTTTCTTTGGACTGTGGGATCATCTTTTCAGGCTAGTTACAAAGAAAATCATCTTTTCAGCTAGTTACATGACCTAGGCTTTCCTAAAGCTGATTGCTTCCCTTCTTTCTGCCTCTGACACCCGTGGACCCTTCTGCAGACGGTTTCTTCCCCATCGAGAGATCAGCAAGCCCTGGCATGCTGCAAATCATTTTGCCCACCTGGACTGAGCTGTGCAGATCTGCCCATAAACAGAAAAGCTTGAAATGGGATGAGTGCAGTCTTTCACTCAGCTGAAGCTGTTGAGGATTGTTAGACAAAAAAGAGGTTACTACTGAAAGCTGAATTGCAACTTGACCGTAACAGTCATATTAACAAAGTATGTGAGTCTTAGTGACAGTCAAGTATGGAAACTTCAGCAAGTCAGTGGTAAAAATCCTGTTGCCCAAGACCATAACCCTGTTTTTTCACCTGAAAAGCAGTCCTCTGTTCCGTAAGTGTTTGCTAAACTCTTGCTCATTACTCTTTGTTCAGGATGGGAAACTACTGGGTATTGAATAACTAACAACACTGTCTTGTACACTTGTTAATGCTCTTTGACAGATGTCATGCAACCATTTTTTTTCTTGACGCAGGATGTCAGTCGCTGCTTTTCTATTTAGGTCTTTCAGAATACATTTATTTTTTTATTTTTTTTTTGGTGGCAATTGTAGGAGCAACTGGCCAGACAATACTGGATGATAAAAGAAGAATAAAATACTAAAGCAAAAAAATTGTGGTTCTGAGCTAGCCAGAGCTAAGAATAGTGCATGTGAAAAGAATGACAAGGTCTTGCTGGAAAGCCACTGGAGACATGATTGTTCTTTGTGACTGAAAGCAGTCACACTGATGTGTGTGGTATGTATAGGAATAAGAAACATCTGGCCTGGCTTGATAGCTTGGACCCCTATTCTGTATATATATGGGATAATAAAGTTTCAGAGTTAGTTCTACCTAGACAAAGCCTGTCTCCTCTTGGATTCGTTTGCCGCAGCCAATCTTGGAAAGAGTTCTTATATAATAATTCTGAGTGTTAAAGCTTCTTTATCAGACCAAAATATCCTCCCAGTCATGCACAGGAAGGTCGTCTCCTGCACGTACCACTGTCAGGACTGCCATAGCACTGTCATAGCAGCCCGTGCTCATACCAGCAATCTTCCGTCCATGTGGTCCATACAGAGCTAAAACTGCCTGGCACACTGAAACGAGGGAGAAGTCCCTGTGCTTCAAAATGAAAGACAGGGAAACAATCTTCTGTGGATTTAATGGCATCTGCCCATAAAGTGAAAGAGCCAGGACCTGACATCCAGCCTTCCTCCAGGCTCTCCTGGATGGTTAGTGTTAGTCTTAGAGCAGCGGCAAATGTGAGTTCCAGTAAGAGATTTGGGGTGTTGAAGAAAAGTAGAGGTTTTATATAGATTTAGAGAGGGGGTGGTCAGCCTTTCTGTTGAATATAAACTGTAGCACTCAATAACTCTGCCTCTAAAAATCACAGGGCAATAATTATATCCAGAAATAATGAAGCTACCACACTGTGCATTGACCCCAACAGAAGAGTTAGCTGAAGAAAGAAACCTTCAAGACATCTAAAGCCACACAAAAAATGCCGGTGTATCATCTGACAGGACAGAGAAGAGTATCTTCTTCCTGCGTTCTGGAGTTTTTCAATTGAGGATGTTTCACTGGTCTTGAAATATGAAAGTATTTTATTATCACTGATACTTACACATCCCTTCTCAAACAGTCAACAGCCAAGATCCTGCTCACAAAACTGAAGTTTCCAATCATATTTACATTCAGCCAAAACCACCAGTACACTGAGAAGGTCTCATAGTACCAAACTAATCCAAAACAGTACTTTCATGAAGCTGTGACTCCACCAGCAATGAATCTGTCCCATGATTTTCAGTATGCCATTTACAAGCAATAAAAGCTGCTGTCATTCTTCCTGTGACATCCCTGATGAAAGAAAAAGATGATACATTTATACAAAAGCAAGCACATAGACCTCCAAAAATAAACTTTTGACAATTTGCTTTTGACTCCAAGGTGATGTACAAAAAGTCGTTGCTCTTTCTGAGCTCATATATATCTTGTGTTTCTCTTGAGGAATCATTTCTCTTCATTCACCTTTTTACTCTGTTTAGGCAACCAGATTAATGTTGTGTGCCCAGACTGGGTGCTTTTCTGGTTTGATGCTGTGAAGTTAGCAGCTCGAATAATGGCAGGAATCCATTCAGATGGGGAGAGGCTTTATTTCTCACCAGTCTTCCTGACTCCTCTAAAAACTGCATTTCTTCCCCTTTTATTTGTCCCCTTTTCCCCTTTTTCTTCTCTGATTCCTATTACCCTTTAGCTAATAAGCATCCAGTAATATTACTGTCGCCTTCTGCCATCTATAAAGAGCAGCCAGTTGCTTTCATCCTGATAAATATTTATTTTAGACTGAGGTAAACAAGGAACAGCCCAGTGAGGCTTTCTGCTGAGAGATTAATCTATGTGTGCTTCTTCTGTAGGAACTGCAGCCCACTGTTCCTGTGGAAGACACTAAACAGTCACGAATTGGAAAAGAGGGGGCTTAATGGTTCCCCAGCGATCCTTCTTGGTGACCATTGGCAGGAGGCATAGCTAGCAAATGGACAATGTGGTCAGGATGACAGGGATTACCGAGTGCTCCCAGCTGCCTTAGGAAAACCTCCAGCCCACCCAGGGCCATGCAGGAATTAGAAGAGTCTGGAGCTTCTGCTCTGTGGTGACAAATCTCTGAAGACTCCCAGATATAACCCTGGTGCTGCCAGTTCTAGCTTTTTCTTGAACTTAGGTGGCCACGGGCCACCTTCTGCTGAAGTTAAACTGGCTGTAAATCCCTATTCCAGTGCACATGTGAAACCAGAACTGCACTGGCTTCACGGCTGACTAATAGGAGGTGGTGTGTCTGATCCTGGTGGATGGTTTAGAGATCCTCTTGAGCCTTGCTGCAATTCCTGCCTTCTCACACTCCTGATGCTTTGACTTGCACTAATTGCTTAGTGACTCCAGTAACAGCCTGCAAGATTTTTTTTCCATAAGATGCTAGTCTTTGGATAACAGGAGTGCTACAAATGAAAGCTAAGAGGCAGTTACGAAAACAAGTTTTCTACCTCTCTCTTTTTCTTTGTCTCTCTGTCCTTTAGTGCAGTATCAGTTTGCAGGAGATTAATTTTATGTAAAGTTTTACATTTCAGGTTGTGATCAGCATTTTTTTTCTCTTGGTTGGCTCTGAGAAAATATATATTCAAGTTTGGGAATTCATCATGTCTGATTAATGATGTGTATATAGAGCTTCCTGTATCATCTTCCTTCTTTTGGTCTTTTTTATTCAGTTGTTTGCTGTACTCCAACCCTGCGGATAGATGGTTCTGCAGTGATAAATGTAAAGTTTGCATAAGCCATGTAACAGCAGGACAGCCTATTATCACTGTACATTTTCCATGGCTGTGCAAACCTCTGTAGGCTATTTTATTGCTAATAGATCCACAGAGAAACAGTAGTGATTTTATGACTCTTTTTAAAATGGAAATTCATGTTTGAGAAATACAACTGGGAGGAAACAGATGTAAACCACTTAAGCATTTGCAGAAAATTGAGATGCACACTCTTATTTACAGACCCACATCGCCTCCATCGTTTTATTTTCAAAATTAAAATAAGCAATCTGTTTGCCATGGGAAATGAGGAACCATAAACTTGTTGTTTTTCCTTCACAAAGCAATGGCCAGCATCACTGTCTCTGTGCTTAATGGCATTGAAGAAAAGGGATGATAAGTCCCCCCCACCCCGACTTTATTGTCTATAACACGTTCCCTTTGTAATCTGTGTAAGAGGTATGCAAGTGGGAAAGATTTTAGCATAACCATGTGTCTGAATTCACATTAAGTTATAAAAGCTAAAATGATTGCCCAACCTATTATAAGGTTTTAGCCAAGTATTTAAAGCTATTGGAAAATCTATTTTTAAACTCTTAATAGCAAACAATTGCAAAGCATTTACACTCATGCCAGAGTGCTCATGTGCTCATTGCCTACACCAGCAGAAAATACTTCTTTCTTTTTTGCATGCTGGTTTAAACTACTATTTTGAGGGCCAAGCACCCCATTGTAAAATTATTATAAAATACCTTTATAAGTTCAGTTCAAACTCATAAAATCACCTGCCAAAAAAAGGCAGCTTTTAACTTTTAGTAGTTACAATAATACTTTGCACTCATCTACAGCCCAGCATCCATGGAGACTGGAGCTGTACCCCTTCTTATTCCTTTCTTAAGAAAGGGGCACTGTATATATTTTACAAATAACTAACCAGGGACATAGAGCTTTATGGAGGCTTGGATCTATATCATGGATCAGTCCTCTACTTCTCAGTAGTCACCACCACCCACATATTTTTTCAGCCATGTATTTCTGAATTATTTCTTTTTTTCCCAGGGTTATGAGGGGGCTGCAGTGTTAAACTACTTAAAAAGGACACACGATATACTACCATATCTGAAGAAAGCCACTGAGCAGTGTAAAAAGTCTACTTTCAAAAACCTCTGATATGTGGAATGTGAAAACCCCCAAAAAACTTAAGCATAAACTGGTAAATGAAGGGAGAGAAAATGCCCTCCCCTTAGGTACAGGCATGCTGAATGTTATATGAGAACTGTGACTCATAGGAAACAATCTTTACAATGTCCTGTGACAGCCAGGTGTCTACCTGCAATAACGCTTCCCTACAACAGCTCCATACCCTGGGAGGCAGGAACTGTAAATGCCTCCTGGCCACAGCTCCCTGCTGTAAGCTGGCCTCAAAGCTCAGATGAAGCCAGGTCCTTTTCTGCAGCTACTCTGGTAGTCACCTGGACGCTGTTTTCTTCAGACAGCTTTGAAATTCCGATGAGGCAGCTAGAAGAAAGTGGAGGACATCACTGAGATGCCCCACTTGGTCATCCTTCTGTGCCATAAGAAGAAGAAAAGGAAAGGAGAGCAGCTTTTATCAAGGGCAAAGCCATCGGTGCGCCTGGATCCTGTCAGCACAGCTTGCAAGCAGGAGAGGAGTAGGAGCAGCTAGGGAGAGCAGGGCTGGCAATGTAAAATGCCCAGGGAGCAAGGATAAGAGCTCTCAGAGAGCATACCAAGGAGAAAGAAAAATCAGGTGTCAGGAAAGAACGGCCTGGGGAACTGGGGAAGCAAAACAGCTGGGATGGAAGAGCTCCCATAAAAAGCAAATTCCACTTTTGAGAGGAAAGACTAAGACATGTATTGCATTAAAGAAAGCTAAGAACACAGAGTGCCTTCCCTAATGTTATTCTTCCATGCAAGTGGTTTCCATAGCGATGTTGCTTGATTGCAAGCGAGAGAGGAGACGGCCACAAGGCAATCTCTGCTAGGATGCTGTTCACACCATGAAAAAACACGAGACCTCAAATCACTCAGAGAAAGAATACCTCACTGTAGTTGCTCAGTCCCCAAAGCATGTCTGGGAAGGAAAAGCTCAAATAGCCTTTTCCTTCCCCTGGGAAAAGTCAGGACACTTTCCCTCTCCATCCTGAAAAGCCTGCAGAAAGTAAAACCTCTCACTGACCTTGCTATATCTTCCACCAACAGGCCTGCTGCATCCCAGCCCTTGGGGCAACCAATCAGAAAACCAGCTTCAACCCTCCAGTCCGTCACAAACACTGTCAGGAATGACACTGGTAAGCTGGAAAAGCCAACAAAATTTCACACAAAAATTGAAGTGAAAGAATTCTTTCTTATACTTTCCTACACTTCACTCAACACTGATTAGTACATTAAAGAGCTTTATTGACCCCTGGCAGTTAAATGGAAAGCTTTCTTGTTGTAGCACTGAAAGAAGGGACAGATTTTCCAACAGCTGTCTAATATCTCTGTCAACATGGAAATGAAATAGATTTAAGGACCTCGGAAAAGCATCTGAACATTTAGTGCCCAGTAATAATGCATTGCAATTTCCACTCACAGAAACTGGAATTACTCTCAGTCTGTTCTACCAGCTTTATAAATAAACATCTGGCACAACTTTATTTTTAGGAAAAAAAAATCATCTAAAAGCAGGCTACTAGCTGACCGTCTCTTTATTAATCCAGCTACAGAGGCACAGTGTTTAAAAAATGCTAGTGTGAACCTGTGTGTCATGTTCAGGCCCACAGGGAAAAAAAATGGGTAACAGTAAATAATGAAATAACAGAATAAATGAGAGTCGATTTCAGTGGGATTTGTGAAACACACCGGAACCCTTCAGATCCGTGTACAGCAGTGCTCAGATCAATGAACAAAGTAAAAAACATCACAGTGTTTCCATCCTCCAGCTGCACACAGCACTTCTTGTTCTTAGATCAAGGCTCTGTGATAAAGAAAGATCAAGCAAATGTAGCCCCAGGACCTGTGAACAGATGTCAGCTGCTTTCCTTGGTCCAGCCCAGCTTGCTACAGTTCATATCTTAAAACCAACAACAAGATTAAGCAATTATTCCCTATATGCTTGTTATTGTCGTCCAATAAAGCAGCATCTAAAGTAATAGCTTTTCTCCTGCCACCCAAGGTTGAGTACTGCAGAAAAATGTGTTGAAACTGATTAGGTTACAGAGATAGGCCTGCATAAATAATTGCTGAAAGTCACCTAAGTCAAAATAATAATAGCAGAGAAAATTAACTTTCAGATAGAAAAGCTACATGTCTATTCTCTCATTTGTATACCGAAGACTAATTCAGCAAATGAAGAATACAATTCTTGGGACAAAACATATAACCCATGGATTCATGGTGATAGCTGTTACAAAAAGTAGGTCTATCTTGAGATCAATTGGCCATGAAAAGTTTTAAATTCACTATTATTTTTTTATTATTATCATATAACCATGTTAAGATTTATACAACTTTCTTGGTTGGTTTGCCCTGTATGTCACCAAGGGAACCTAGATTTACAGATAATTAGGTAGAATACTTGAAGCAGTCCAAGAATTCCTTTCATGCAGTTGAAAGGTGTCTTTCTTTTCTTGAATTTATTTTTTTTTTCTGTCTCCTATCTGTCATCAGTTACTTTCTTCAGAACTGGCACACTGTACAGAGTAGATTTCTTCTTCAATAAATATCAGTGTTGTCATTAAAGATCATCACTTCTCTGTGCAGTCAACAGCAATTTGAATGTGGAAACCTTCATGACAATACTCCCTCTCACAGGAGAGGAAATGTCTTCGGTCAGTATCTCATCCCTCAAGGTCTCTCTTCTTGGTCCTGAAATAATATTTATAGCCCCATTTGTCTTGTCAGTGCCATTCCCTCTCCACAAGGAGTCAGTTCAGAGTAATCATTACCACCATGTTTTATGGAGCAGTCTACATCTAATAGCAAATATTCCTCCTGGGCCAAGTTGATGAGAGCAGTGTCGTGTCTGCTGAGCACTTCTGCTGTCTCTGCCTAGCTCATTCAGCATGGCCGATTGGTCTCCTTTTCTATTTTTACTTCAGTTTTTGTATTACTATCCCATAAATGGATATGTTTCAAGTAATGTGACAGGCTCTCTCTCCCTCTTGACTATTTTATTATTTTCAGTGAAATGTATTTTGTACGACTTCTTTCGCTCATCATCATAAACACTGAATAAGTAGATTTTTCCTGGCAAGTTAAAGAAGTCTGACAATTCTGTATTCAGGGCTGAATGCAAGTTAAATAACATTGTGCTGATCCACTTTGAAAAATAGCAAAACATGCAAAACCTCCCCTAAAATCTGACATCTTACAGTTACAAAGGGGCTTTCCTACCAACAATTAGGCTGCAGTTGAAGGTATAGTGCATCACTTTTAACTCTAGTAAAAACCTTTCCTTCTAATTCCAGATGAGCAAATATATGACTCCTTTTCTACTAGTAACAGAAGAATTTCTATATTTTCATTCACATGCAGAACCTAATTTGGACCATGTACATCTGGTGGACTTGCAGAATTTGTGAGGTGTATCAGTGCTGAACTTGAAAAGTTTTAATTTTGAGGAGCATTTCTGCATAATGTTTATGCTGAGCCTGAATTTACAGAGTATGTGGCTAAAGGCAAACTTTTAGGGAGACTGCAAATGGCCTAACCATAATCTACAGGCATGAAAATTGAGTCCCAGAATCCTTGTTGTCATGGAAGAAACTTGGAAAGATACAGATAACATGGAAAATGCAACTAGTTATGCGTATTTTTTTACATTCGGTTCCCCATAATCATGCCCATCCCCACACTGACTTATAAGTCACAGCCAAGGGTGACTTATTGGTTTGGTGAAATTTATGATCTTTATCCCTCAATGTTGAAGAAAACTGTTGCCTAATGCTAAAAAGAGATAAAGTGTACTTGAGGTAGGCTTTCAAGTTCATGAAATCCTTTACCTGCCGTCATGCACCCCACTGCAGACTATCCCTAATTTATCACAATCGTCGTGTCTGTCTTAAGGTTTTGCATTCTTCAGCTTGTAGCTTCCTCCCTTCCTTCCCTGCCCTCTTCTCCCCTGTGCGCCCCACCAAGATTTAAGTCCTTGCAGTTTCAAAAGGCGGGAAACTGTCAAAAAGGCAATCAAAAATCAAAAGGCAGATAAAAGAGTTGAATGTATGTGTATGTATGAATTTTAAGGAACTTCACTATTATTAAAAGTTCATAAAAGGAAATTCTTATGAGTTTATAAATCTCATCAATTTTGGAATGCCTAGAGTTGGCAATACTATGTGGTTTCTTACAGGAGTTCACAAAGCACTGACCACCACAAGGCTTCCTGTATCCCGGAGTTTTAAAATATGCAAGAGCATCCAGTTCCTATTAGATGCCCAATATTCATATCTAAAATCACATTTTGGCCACCAAAGAGAAATTAATAACCCGTCACTCACCATTTTCTGTGGTAATTAAGGAGTTGCTCTAAACTGAGCATTGCGAATTTTCCATGTGTTAATTTGCTGCCACTTTTTAGTACAGTAGCTGAGGAGTCCAGAAATCAAAGAGATGCAGCAACTTCAAACATGAATACCTAGAGCTGTGCTCTTCTGAATGAAAATGGACACAGAAGTGAAAGCTAACATTTTTCTCTGCAGACTCCTTCACATGGGCGTGTTTGATGCTTTCCTCTATGGGGTCGGAAGCTGGAATTAAGTAATGAATAAACATGTCTTATTGAAACAACTTTGACATTTCAACTAAGTTTACACATTAATTAAGATAAGGTTGTCCTAGCCCCCGCAAAGAGGAGCAGAAATTTGAGAGAACACGGTGGTTGAAGTATAGTATAAAAAGCTGTATGAACACTTTGTTAAATGCACAGATTTAACCCTGCTGTTTTGCTCCTAATCATTATTAATTGCCTCCAGTGGTGGACATTAATTTCCCTATTGCAGCAACATGCATCTTGAGTTTGGGCATATCCTAATATATCAAGTGGGACAGGTGATATAATTCAGCTGGTCACAGCTGGAAAGAAGACAGCCACCCACATGCAAGCAGTCTGTCAGCCTTAGTTACGCTGCAGACACCACCACAGCCTCCATAACAACATTGTACATTTATCTCTGGGGATAACTTTACAAGAAGTACAGCCGATCAGTTCATCCTATTTAATCTGCTGTTGTCTTAGCAGGAATAAGAATGCTTCAGCCTGGGCTTTAGCTCTGAATTTGGAAGGGGAAAAACTTGGGGCTGGGTGTGCAGAAGAGCCTGACCCTTTCCTGGTTGCTAGAAAGGGGAGGAAGTTGGTATGGTGTCCCAAAACAGGGCATGCCCCAGTAGCCAGAATTCCAGTGCTGGCATCTGGACCATGAGAGATTTGCATTCACATCCCTGAAGTACCCAGTTCGGACTGGAACCTACTTGCCAAGCATTGCATTTGTAGGTTCCTGTAATGGTCACTGAGCCAGAGCAGCTCTGCCAGTAAATTAACTATTTCTTCCATGTGTACAAGGGCATGAGAAGAGGACACTAGTCCACCTTGGAAGGGACTGGTGGGAAGATCCTCTATTTGAAGGCAAAACATGCAGCTGCAAAAGCCTGCTCAGCCTGCAGTTCTGGTGGGAAGACAACCTTGCTGTCTACTTTGAGGCAGAAGTTTTCCTCCTGGACTCAGGAAGGACATATATTTCCACAAGAGGTTTCTGGGTTTAACAGTGGACACATATCCAGGTAAAGAATGCTTCCTTGGAAAAAAAACCTTGCCCAAGTGTCCTGATTATCTAGTTAATGAAACATTTAAATTACTGCTAGCTCAGAGTTCCTTTCCCAGTATGCGCCATAACTACACCTCAGCAGCTGTTATGGTGTATGCACTGAATTTAAGCTAGAACATAAAAGAAGTCTGAGGAAACAAAATACTGTATAAAAGGATCTTGGGATTTAGCCCAGAGTAAAGATGGGGATTTAAACTGGGCAGAACCAGGTTCCACAGTTGCCTTTCTTAACTGTAATTAACTGTAATTTTTCAAATTGCAATTACCCTTATTTGTAGAAACCAGCAAAGGATTAGCCATGGGGCTGTCCACCACTTGGTTTAATAAGTATGCACAAGTTTGTTTGCTTGTCCTAACCATTGTCCAAATGTGCAAAATTTATTTGTCCAAAAACAAAGGAGAAAATTTAGGGTGGTGAAAATTTCTGCAACAAGGTCTTCCATTTAAAATTTTTCTGTGAATTGTGAAAGCACCTTTCCAAAAGTTAGTTTCTTTTTAATATAAAATGATGAATGTATTTTGGGAACCTGAGTGTCATGCTCCATTCAAAGAGTCTTTAAGACAGTTCTTATTTGGACCACCTTGGTGATTCCTGGTAACTACTTTGCTTCTGAGTTCACCACTATAAAAGTGAAGTGTAAGAATTTAAAAAAGCAACTCAGTTATTTAACAGATCATGTTCTGTTGTAATAGACTGATATAACTTGATGGGCCTTTTTTCTGGTTCTTGGTTCTTGTGCCTTTCAAATTATACTAATCACATAGGTGTAATCCTGCAAGTTCTTGCTGCATTTTGCAGATATGTCTTATCATTCAAGGATGGCACCATAGAAGTGGAGTTGTTAAATGAATCAGAACATGGAGGTGAAACCAGTCCTTAGCATCTTAGCATGTAATAACACTTTACACCAAGCATTATATAGTGTGTTTTTAAGTGCTCAATGATTAGGCTTGATGCATTTAACCTAGCTGAAAATTATAAGTACTAAAGATAAAGGAAAAATATGTTTATATGGCTTTGAAAGGTATTAGTTCTTCACTGCATCTGTGAATTATTCCATACCAGGTTTCTCAAATGATATCTTGATAATTAGATCTCCATTTCTTTAAAGGTGACATTCTGTCCTGACAGCATCTAAATTACATTGTTTTCTTTTTTTATTGGGTCAACACATTGTCAAAGTGAGTCACAGTGGATTCTTTCTGTCTCCTGACTTTGATCTCTGCTTTTTCCCATAGAAGAGTCCAGGCTGTGGCTCAGCAGTGTGTCAGTCCTGGTCAACTACTGCAGGCATCCAGGGCTGTGTTTACCTCTTTCTTGTTCCCTAGCGTTGTTGGAAGGAGCCAGCATTCCACTCGCAGCGGATGGGTCTTGTTCTCTCTCAGTCTTCCTTGGAAAACTGTCTGCTTATCTCTGGACACCTTTATATTTCATATGGACTGGCACCTGGTTTGGAGGTCTGGAACACAGTGTTTATGTTTGTCTCCTCTTTTTTTACCACTTCTAAGGAATGCTGTTTTACAGCCCAGGAACCAAGTGAAGGCTTGAGTAGGGGAGAGATTTGCTACAAAGTCCAAGAAGGAAGGAAAACAATTCTGGATATACTGCAGTTGTTGTCATGATCTTAGACAAGATGTTTTTTTGTTATCTAGGCAGGAGTGTTTGGGTTAAGCTGCCAGTGCCACTCTATCACAAATCTCCCTGCCAACCTGTGAATCAGATGCTCACAATCAAAATGGGTCAATTAAACTGTTGGGTTGCCTGTTTTGGATGGCTTGGCTGAACAGCCTTGTTTTAGCTAGAGCTGTTATTTATGAGTTATCACAGGAAGATTCCAGTGTTATGATCACTGTTACTAACACAAGTTTAAAGAAGCAAAGGCTTTGTACTAAAAAGGAAACAATCAGGGAGAAGCCTCACACAGTGGTATGTGGGCTGAATTCCTTGCAGCAGTATACATTTCCCTCTTAATTAAAATAGTTAAACTGTGGAACTAGACATTGATGCAATATGTTGTTCCCATTCTGGAAATACATTCACTAAGAGTTAATAAATAATCTATGAATTCTAATCTTTTAAAGTCATTTCAGAGGGATGAAGTCATCTGCTATAATTGTAAATGCAGTACCTCTGCCTTCACTGCATTCAAATGTAAAGGTGAGAAGCTGATTAGAGGTGCTGGGTTGCTAGAGATAGATGTTCCAATTTAAATGCCACACCATTTGTTTTTAGCAGATTGAGACATTAGAATAATGTTTCCTTTTATTGTAAGGCTTTAGCCCTGGATTTCTACCTGCTTACCCCAGATTTAGCTGAGAAAAGGGATAAATTTTCCTCTTACTAAATTTGAAAGGATTGCTGCAAGCAATACAGGCTGGCTAGATAGACCAGATTTCCCTACTACACGGCACTAGTTAGCTGGTGCCAGACCTACAAGAACATCACATTCTCATTCTGACATCTGAGGTGAGTCTTGCTGCAGAAGTACAGTTAAAGCTGCTTTTGATGAATGTAAGGGCATTGTTCTTCTTTGCTTTGCTTTGCTTTGCTTTTCTTTTAAGAGGAGCTGAGCCAACTTACTTGGAAAATCAAGCTTTCCATGTCCTATTTCAGATCCTAAACTGAAAGTACATGGCAGGCTGTAAATCTCCCTAAGCAGTGGGATGACTAGTCATTGCTGAGTTTGGTTTCCCACTTCTAGACTGCTACCAGTCTTGGGGTGGATCATTTAAAACTACTTTGTGGGTGACTGTGTTGTCCAGCAGTTGCAACCAGAACGGCAGCATAGATGCCTTAATTTCTGATACCCATGCTTCCACAAGCAGGTTTAATTCTCTCGACAACAGTCAAATTAGCTGACACAATGTTGTCAGTCACTGCAGGCAAGGATAAGCCATATCAAGCTTCAGATTCACTCATGTCCCATCAGTTGTTTACTTATGACAAAATGTCAAGGTTTGTAGCATGACTCCCCCTCACCTCTAGCAAGTAGTGAGTTTTAATTGAAATCATATCATCAAAGGGCTGCAGTCAAGCACTGCTGCGATTCTTGGTGATCACAAGCCCAAAGGGAGTGACTTTAATGAAGCATAGAGCCCAAGAACCTCCCGGCTAAAGTCCCATCTAAGAGAAAACTCAAGCACATTTGAAAGTGCAGAAATACTCAGAGCAAAGATCAAACTTCCCTCACATCTCCTGGAGTGGAACAGAAATGTTACTCACTGGAGATCTAGCCCTAGCTAAACCTAGTGCAGCAGAAATGAAAGGCTATACTGTTTTCCTAGGTTATTCAATACCCCAGCATTTTACATGAATAACAATGGTAGCATTATCCAGTGTATACATTATATAGAGACAGTCAAAAATGGTATATCAATGATAGCATCTTTAATAGCCATAAAAATAAAGTGAGGAAGACAGTGGGTGATAAATATAGAACAGCCCGTATTGATCCATCTGCATTTGGTTTGTTAGATTTCTTATACAGTTCATGGGAACAAAAATCTGTCAGTTCTTCCTCCTTCAAAATAAACTGCTTTCCATTAACAGGCAGCAGATGATCTCACGGGTTTTAAAGAAACATGCAAAGGATATGATGAAGATTATTAATATAGCTATAAATTTCATCAGCCTTGCCTCTTGAAACTTGGACAACTGCTCTCAGCAATAATAAAAATAAAAATAAAAGTAATAATAATAATAATAATAATAATAATAATAATAATAATAATAGTCTGAAGATCTTTTGTACCTCTGTAATCTCTCTATGCCACTCACAGTTATGGTAGCTTTAAAAGTGGTACTTAAGCCCACCTGATAGGAAAATATCCCTTGCAATGCCTTAAGTGTGCATTAATCCTGGATCACATATAAGGCAGCTTCATGACAGCCCCACTGCATCTGAGAACTGCCATTCTCATCTGGCAGGGGACAAAGAGAAGCTCTGCAGTCCCTCTGCAGTCATCTTGTGGAGAGCCTGGACTGTAGGTATCCTGGCCAGGTTGCCATGGGCACATCTTTCCATGTATCCCTTCAAATCTGGTGAATGTTCCACAGAAAACTGTTAATCATATAGCAGCCTTGGGGATGCACCACAGCCAGAAGGATAGGAGACAGGCCTGGTAGTGGAGGAGGCTTGAAAGCTTTGTGGTAAGTATGTGAATGCTGGCAGATTGTGCCAGAGCTACTGCTGCCCCCCTCTGCTGTTTAATCCTGAGGCAGCACACTCCTTCACCAGCCTGACCATTGTCTGCCTCAGCTGTCAGGGGCTTCCATGCCTTCAGTGCATACTCTTCAGATATTGCTCAGCTGGGGTGCAATGGCACATCCCATGAGACCAAAGTGTCTTCCTATGTTCAAGGTTGAACAGAGAGAGGAAGAATGAAAGCACAAATAAAAGAATCATGGAATCATAGACTACCAGGTGGGAAAGAAACCAAGGATTGCCTGACCCAACCTTTCGTGCCAAAACCATGATCTAGACAAGCTGGCCCAGCAGCCTGTCCAGCTGAATCTTAAAAGTATCCAACAAGGGGGAATCCACCACCTCCCTGGGGAGATTGTTCTCATTGTGAAAAATGAGTGACTGATTATCATTGTGACTGATTGGTCTCATTGTGAAAAATCTTCCTGCTGTGTCCAATAGGAATCTCCTCAGGAGTAACTTGTACCCATTATCCCTCATCTTTTCCATGTGACTCATTTTAAAAAGGGAGTGTCCATGTCCATTGCAGCCACCCTTTAAATACTGGAACATGGTGATAAGGTCTCCCTTAGACCTCCTTTCTCAAGGCTGAACAAACTTGAAACAGTTCTCTCAACCTTTCCTCATATGGCAGGCAGTCCATCCTTTGATCATCTTTGTGGCCTTTCTCTGGACCCTCTCCAGCCTGTCCACATCTTTTCTTTCATAGCGGGGACCAAAACTCAGCACAGTATTCCTGGTGTGGTGTGATAAGCTGTGCTGGTTTTGGCTGTGGTAGAGTTAATTTTCTTCACAGTGGCTATTAAGGGGCTGTTTTGGATTTGTGAAGAAAACATAGTTGATAATACACAGAAGTTTCTTGATGAGCTGTGCTTACAGAGAGCCAAGGCCTTTTTGGCTTTTCTTCCTGCCACACCGGCAAGGAGACTGGGGGTGCATGGGAAACTTGGAGAAGACACAGTCAGGAAAGCTGTCCCCAAATGGCCAAAGGAATATTCCATACCATATGACAACACATTCAGTATATAAGGTGGAGGGGGAAGAAGGAGGGAGGGAGAGGCATTTGGAATGGTGACATTTGTCTTCTCAAGTCAGCATTATGCATGATGGGGCTCTGCTCTCCTGGAGATGGCTGAAGCTCTGCCTGTGAACTAATTCCTTGCTTTGCTCTGCTTGCATGCATGACTTTTACTTTCCCTATTAAACTGGTTTTATCTCAACCCGTTTAGTTTTCTAGCTTTTGTGCTTACAGTTCTCTCTCTGATACTGCTGGTGGAAGAGGGAATGTGTGGCTGCATGGTTCTTGGCTGCTGGCTGGGGTTAATCCATGACACAAGTATCCCAAGTACAGTGGGATAATGACATTTTTATCTCAGCTGGTGATGCCCTTGTTTATGTAACCCATCATCTTGTCGGTTTTCTGTGCTGCAGAAGCACACTATTTGCTCGTATTGAGCTTGTTGTCTACCAGGATCCCCAGGTCCCTTTCCACAGAGCTGCCCCAGCCTGCGCTGCAGTCCTACATTATGTTTTTCCAGGTGCAAGACCCTACATTTGTCCTTGCCGAACTTCATAATGTAGTTGTTAGACCAGTCTTCCAGCCTATCCAGATTTTCCTGCAAAGTAGCTCTCCCTTACGGAGTGTTCACTTCTACACTCAGTTTGGTATCAATGGCAAACTTTGTCAGGGTACAATCAATGGCATCTTCTAGCCTAAAGTGTATGTTGTTTTTGTCAGATTATTATAAATGTCACAATCTGCTCAGAGGCAAGTACATAGGGGATTTTGAAATGTATGTGTACCTGTGTTTGGTGGGCTCTGTGTGCTCTCCAATATGTAAAATATTTTTCCCATTGAGACCCCCGGTGCTTGCTTCTACATTCCCAGAGCATGTGGGAGGTTTTCACAGGACTTCTCTTTCCCTCAATGGAGAGGATGCCTGAGCACTGAGTGCACACTATTTACCTTCCAGCCATGACACATAGTTACGTATTTTGGAGGGGAACAGCAACATTTCTAATATAGACAGCACCCACAAAATGGCTCAGAAATACTCCCTAT
This sequence comes from Lepidothrix coronata, assembly GCF_001604755.1. Lineage (NCBI taxonomy): Eukaryota > Metazoa > Chordata > Aves > Passeriformes > Pipridae > Lepidothrix > Lepidothrix coronata. Next base: position 410,811 of record NW_016690474.1, read on the forward strand.
TTTCAATTAATTCAAACAGTTGAACAACTAATTTCTGCTGTGTTTGGAGCATGATGCAGTTCTGATATGTCACATTGCATTAGGATTTTGCACATGGTATTTGCTCATCTCAGTTTCAGGCTTCCTGCAGGATGAACAAACTCACTTATTTTCTGATCAGATTCCCATTTCCTGCCCCTGAGTCACAAGAGGAATACAGCCCTGTTATGGACAGCAAGATGCAAAGATCTTCTAGAAACCCTCTGCTGCCACAGTTCACCAGCTCCTTAAATTCCAGTTACTTCACTTTTTTTCCCCAAAGAAATGTTATTGAAGCCAACTATTGGTTTGGACTCCTTTCCAAGTGAGTGTGAGATGAAGAGAGGAGGGAACATCAGCCAAAGACACTGGTATGCCATTTTTATTGACCATTTTTCACCTTGAAGCTGGTGGTGGTATGTGACACCCAAGATCACAGCCAGGGTGCAGCTCCCGTTGCTGCATGCCTCCTTGGCTTCCCCATGTATTTTACACTGCTGTGTACTGCATTTTAATATAGTTTCTTGCACAGTTTCAAGGAGGGAGTTGGGAAAATGTTAATCAATATTGTTATAAACAAGCCTTTAACTCAATATAATTGTTTGACATATTTGAGTTCTTTCTCCCACTTGGTTATCACATATGCACACACACACATGTACAAACACACACTTAAATTACCTCTGTATTTTAAAACTGTGCTACTCTTTTTGTCCTTGTATCCCTTCCTCTAATGCTTGTGTTCCATTTTCAAAGGCATGCAGGCATGCACTGGTGTCTGATGATCTGTGCCTTTTCGAGTCTGCATGCAGATGCAATTTCACTGTTTGGGTAATGTTTCCAATGGACAGCCTTCCAACAGACTCACATTGCTCTTCCATCCTTTGCCCCTTCCCACAGACAAAAATGACCAATGAAGCCCATTACTTATCTATCAGATAATAGGTTTGCTTTCCACAGATTCCTTATAAAGCTCCCTTAGCAAAATTTGTTCTGGACATCGAGGAGGCATTAGGCTAAAACACTGCTTTTGTTGAGGGGTTAATTTAGCGTTTAAACTCTTTTTCTCTGTTGACTTCTTTAATGGAAAATTGGTTCCCTATGTACAGCAGAATTTAACTGATCCATACTTCTGTGATAAAGGAAAAGGTCAGTCTTACAGTAAAAAATTCTCCCCATAATGCTGACAGCATCATGTCTTAAATATAAGTAAGAGGCGTAGAGGAAAATCTTGACACCCAAACTTGGAAAAAGATCATGTCATAGAAATAGATTTAGTTGCTTTTTGTTGGTTCTAGAGCATTGCCAGTGATTATGAGAGAGAAGCAATTGTGCTTTGTAGGTTTGACCAAATTTCAAAGCACGGTCCCCTACTGCACCAAGTACAGAATGGTTCAAGCCCTGAAAAACTGCAAATGAACTGCAAGAGGCTCTATTCACTTCTGTATTTAGGGCCATATGTCTGCCCCAGAAGGGCCTGGGATCCACTGGCACATTGTGTTTTCCATATGCATCAAACCCTTGCAAGTGCATCCAAACCCAGAGAAACTCAGATTTGCTGGTCAGCTCATGATGCATTTTTGATGACTGAAAGATGGTCCCTGATTAAATTCCAGAACTCCAAACCCAGGCCAACATTTCTAACACAAGGAATTTCCAAACCCTGCAAGCCACAACATCTGGAGTTACAGCAGTTGTTGCAGGGCCTGCTTATCAGACAGGCAGCCTCACACAGACTGATGAATAACTCCCATCCTCTTTGCCCATCACATCAGAACACAGAGCAGAGAAGCTCTGAGGGGGCAGCAAGGGCCATACCCCAGCGTTGCCCCCCTCAGCGTCTATATGGGCAGAGCCTGCCTGGGTGATGGGTGCATGTGTGCTGCTTCCAGCAAGGGTGTGTGCCTGCAGCTCTGCTGGGTGCCCCGCTCTTCCAGAGCCTTCTGGGGGCATTTATTTTGCACTCTATTTTTCTACAGACTGATATGTCTTCTCCCCGGCGACTGTGAGGAGTAGCAAGGAAGAGAATGGCTGTGGCTGCCCGGTATACATCTTTGTGGGGGATGCATAGCTACTACAGTTTCCAATTTGGCAGAGCTCACAGAAATAGCTCTTGCAGAAATATGTATTCCTGAAATGACCTAAAAATAACCCAGTATAAACCTGAAGTGTATATAAAGTTGGAATATAAAGATGTGAAAGGTATAAATCACTCTGCTCTGCCTGTCCCAGGGAGCACCTTCGTGGTTGTGTTATTCCATGCCTTACCCCTCCACACCACGACTCTCTTCTCCTGGTTTGAAGGACTTGATTTGAAAGCAGCAGAAGGATTGATGCTGCCTTGGCTGGATCGAGAGGCACCCATGCCTTTGGAGAAAATTTTATTTGTGCTTATGAAATGAGACCCTCATGAGATGTAAGTTCTCATGGGAACAGAGGACCACTGCTCTTCACAAATATTAAAAAGCACTTGAAGTAAAAAAAAATACAAAGAACCAGCTCCTCTCATATACAGTTAGTTTTAAAATTACCTGCTGTACAGAAATAGAGGTAAATTGTCTTCAGCAGGTTTATCTCCATTTTTAATAGCAGTGTCTGAAAGTCAGTAGAGTCCTTCACAATCCTATATCCAAAATGAATATATGAATATATTGGGAAATTAGCATGAAATGGTGAATATGGCAAATGTATTTCACATCTCCAAACAAAGACAAATGAAAATCAAGAATCTCTGCAACATTCCTCCTGAAAAAAAAAAAAAAGAAGAAAGAATCATCTTACTGAATAAATTACACTTGAAGAGTCAGCAGTGTTTCTTTATGGTCAAAGATTAATTCTGAGGACCAGAAGCCTGAACCAGCAAACAAAGTACCTACTGCTGTCTGCCCCATCCTGAGAGCTCTTCACAGCAGAGCTGAGTAAATAATTTGCAGTAGATAATTTACCCACACAAAAGCTTTCTTTTTTCCACTTACTGAATGTCAGTACCTTGATTGTGGCTTCCTCTAATTTATTTGTAATTCAAATTTACTTGTCCAATTTATTATCTTTCTTCTTTCCTAACAGGTCAGATAGACTAGACTGTGAAGGGTCTGCTACAAGTATTTCAACCCGCCTGTTCGAAAGAGAGCTGAGTTCATAATGAGTAGTATCATATGGTTTGTGGGTTTTTTCCCTCTATCAAGAGGAACGGAAATTTTGTGATCAGGGGAAGAGCTTTGGGTTGACAACATAAATTTTGTTCTGCTGGATAAAACCAGAAGGGTTTTCCTCAAAGCTTCAGCCTTAAAAAAATGGTGGTACTGCAGTCTCTGCTGCCTATGTTCAGAGCTAAAATGAAATCTTTTTATTACATTCACTTGAAATAATGACATCTGCTACTCCAGGCACAGTTAAAACCTCATTCACTTGCTTGTATGCCTGGGCTCTAGAAAAATTTCCCAATGAACTTGAACGCCTTCTGTGTTAAGCAGTGTCCCTTTTAAATGTACTAATTGCAAAACACAGACTGAAGAGAAATGGTCACAGCAGTGGTGGATGAAGAGTTTTTGTCCCTCATTAAATTTAAGCTTGAGGCTCTGGTAGAGCTTTGTCATTTCAGCCCAGCACTTCTGCTATATGGCAGTATTCAAGCATGCAGACTTCGAATGGTCTTTTCATGGGCATTCAGGCAATCCAGGCTCCATCGCTCTAACGTCTGCAGAAAACAAAGAGGAAAGAGCTGGGAAGCCTGGGCAAACGGAATCCATTTTCAAGCCACCAGTAACTCTAGTCCACTAATGCAATCCCTGTCTTGGCCTCTGGATTTGAGAGATGATTAAAAAAACCCCAAAGTCAGAAACAAATTGGCATCATCTAGCCAGATGTTAATGGGACACTAGCTCTTAATGGATGTTTGCTGCTATTCACACTGCTGTGTATCACTACTGCTTTCTTCAATTTACATAATCAGATATAATCCGTGAATATGTTCATGCAAATTTTAGCAGAGGATGGATTTGTAGAGCAGGACGTCTCAGTCACAATGTGCTTTAACTAGAAAGCATTTATGTGAAATACAGAAATGACCACCTCAGGTAACATTTCTGTAATTTTTAATTTAATTTCTGTAATTGTTTTACTGTGAAACCCAATAAAAATTAGACAAAACTTGGAAAGTTTGGTTATTGTTTGCTCAAGTGGATGTATGAGGGGTGAGGTGTATGTATGCAGCTTTGGTTTGTGTTTAAAATCCTAGTGGTTCACAGCCATTTTCCCATGCCTGTGGGCTCTGGCCCATGGGTTGACTAGTACCTTTTTGAAAGATCAAATGCATCCAGATGTGGATAGGCAGAGTTAAAGGTTGCACACGGCCAAAGAATCTGCTCCAATTTTGTCCAAAATCTCAAATGAAGGGCCCACTCTGTCAGACTGACAACAGTGCTTACCACTCCATGGCAGTGGCCTCTGGTATCCAGAGGAATAATTTTCTTCCCTTTTGCTCTTTATTTTCACAGGCCTTTGCACTTCTCAGACCTGATCTTAGGTGAGAGGAAAGCATCAAATTAATGCAAGAGGGCTGCACTTCTGCAGGGCAGGGCAGAATCCCAGGAGAAGCCCCATCTCACCCCCTCAAGCCTGTCTGCTGCAATGGTATCACTGACAGAGCACCCCCACCTGCCACAGTCCTGCCGGCCTCTGGGGCAGCACAGCCTCAATTGCATTGCACCAAGGACAAGCAATGAAATATTCACATGCCCATGCACCAGACCCAGCAGGCCATGGGGGCTCAGCAGTGATCCCTGAGTCCTCAGCAACAAGACTCCTCCGTGAGCCATTTTTTCCCGATGTAAAGTGGGTCCGGCTGTTGCTGGCTGGCTGACTGGCAGCTGAGAGGCTTTTAATGAGCATCTCTCCTCCTTGGCAACACTCACTGAAGGTGACTTCATCTGGGAGTAAGAGCTACAGTACTGGGTTGAATTGTCCTGAATTATTCTTTGCATGTCTAAGAAGGTATAACTGCTATTTAGAAAGGTTCTTAAACCAGCAAAGCATCCAGAATATAAAAGGCAGAGAAAAAAAAAAAAGCACTGCATGAACCTATATGTTAAAATAAATTTCATTTATCCCAACTGCCCCTTTTCTGAACCCCTAATAGAACAAACCTTCTTGGCAAAAGCTGAGGAGGGACAGAAAGAAACCAAGGCCCTGTGGATAATTCAGGAATTATAGGCTGTGCATGGGAAACAGTACTGAAAAATGCATGAGAGCCATTTTTTAAAAAAAAATGGACTATGGAATGCTAGCTTTTGTGGAAGAATCAAGATCAATAAATAGAAAGAAGCAAAACTGCAAAGAGCCTGAAATTGAGAGCAGAAAGCTCTCAAAAACCCAGCTGGGTTGGAAAAGAAGAGACATTGGAATTTTTCAGGGAAGGGGGATGAACTGTAGGGACAAACCTGAAGAAGACCCCACGTTATGCACATGGCTGAGGTCAGATCACAGAAGGGGGCTGTAACCACCAACACAAGTGAAGATTTTTGCTCTGGGAGAGAAAGAAAAAAAAAGGTAGGTCTGGAAAAGCCATAGCTGGAAGGAATGTCATATCCAGCTCCTCTTCCTCATGCTACCCAGCCTTGAGCTGCCACAGAGGGGACTGATGACTGGAAGTCAGCGCAACAGCCATGGGGAATGAAGATGTACCAGTGAAGCACAGCCTGCCTGAGATGAATGTGACATCAGTTTTGTGAGACTGTCATACTCAGACTGGTGTCCAGGAGCCGAAGATTATTGTAACAATGACACGGCAGCAGATTGAATTTCCTCAATGGCACAGGCAAGCAGGAGAGACCAGGGATGAGTGTCAGCTCAAGCAAGCAGCAGTGCTCACTGGTATAAGAAATGCCAGCCTTCACCCTGCTCCTTGTCTTATTTTTTAACCACAAAAAATCACTTGCAACACACGGGGTGACCACATAAATGCAGGAGCTACACTTGAAATCCAAAGAAGACAAATCCAAAGAGTCCAAAGGTTTTTGTGAAAAAAATAAATTTGTTTGCAGCTATGCCTATAAAGCAGGATCGAGGATGTCATTAGACGTCAGACACTGCCTGTCTGGTGAAGTGTTTCCTGAGCCTGTAGATAGGCTTCGAGGAAAGTGAATGGGGTAATTGCCTTTCCCGGAGCATCAAACACAGGAATGGGGTGGGAGGCAGAGATAGTAATGAAAAAGTAGTGCTGTGCTGCCTGCCTGGTGATGTAGCAGGTGTGTGTGTGAGTGTATCTCAGTGCACACCCTCGAATAGCCTGGAAATCAAATTGCTGCAGAGTCTCTTCCTCGTGATTTTTAAAGGGCCTCTCTGTTGTGTGTTTTAGAGGCAGATTGATAAAGGAGCTGGGTAACACTGAAGTGTACTCAAAACTGATGCCACTTCCCAGGCTTGGGAGGCAAAACATCCCCAAGTAGGAGGAAGCCAAGAGCCCAGGGAAGCCCTTGGCACATCTCTCTATCTTCCTCCTAGCAGCCACCAGCACAAGAGACACAATTAGGGTCCAAGTCATCCCAGCTGATGCCCAGCTGTCATACCCTTGAGGCAGGGGATCAGAGTCTCAGCTGGTTAGAAACACTAACACCACCCTCATTCATTTATGCTCCAGTCACACTGACTACTCCAGGACTAATCTGGGGAGAAGTGGGGACTTTGCACCAGAATAAATGTATCACTCTTTGTGATGGCCATGCGACAAAGCAAGATGCTCATTTGAATCCATGAGATTGGCATTTAAGAATGCAAAGGCCAGAGTGCCTGGCTTGGGAAAACAGGAGGAAATACAGGCAGAATTTTACAGTCCTGGACAAACGTTATTACTTCTACCCATCACTTTGTCTTCCTGAAGGATCCTCTATACACTGGTCATCCCAAAGGTGTTACTGTGATCTTAAAACCTTTTCAGTATAATTGAACTCGATCAACATATGGTGAAGCCAAAGCACAAGTTGACAAGCACAGGACTGACCCTTACATGTTGGTCATATCTTCCTTCCCCACAGACATGTGACTAGGGAGAAGGAAAAGCCTTTATAAAGCCACTGAAACTGGTTAAAATTAGAATTGGCTGGAAAAGGGTATTTGGGGAGATAAATTAATACACTTAAATTTTTATTTCACCTGAATTCAGGAGAACCAAGTCTTGCACTTATATTTCTTTGAATTATAGAAAGGAAATCCCCTACACAATTGTTTTGTTTTCTTCAAGCCATTGACAGCTTATGTGCTGATGACTTACATGTTCGATGTTACAATATCAGGAGAAAAGGCTGGGTCTTTAAAGTATTAAAAGCATTTATTTTTTTGTTTTGCATAAAAATGAATGAATTCTTTGTTCCTCTCATTTTGACATGCTTTGTGGAGAGTGTATGCTCAGCAAGTCTAAAAACTTTCAGCACAACCTGTCATAGCCTCTAGGAATAGACTAAATAAGTGTTAACCAAAGCATGAAATATGAAACACAACAACACAAGACAGAATGGAGTGAAACTCTGCTCTGATTTCAAATCATGCATAAACAGATTTTCTTGCTATAAGCACAGCAGCTGATTTTTTTTGGTTCCCTTGTGTTTAACTTGTGTTTTCTTTTTCAGTGGAGAAATAAGAAACAAACTGGCATCTCAAAATATTTGACCTCCTCCAAATGAAATTATTTTTGTTATTCTAGCTAGATCCAATAAAAAATGAACAGAGAGAACTCTTCAGAAATGTGGTATCTTTTTAATGTGTATTTTCCTCTTCTCTTTCTACCAATAATGTTTTCTGGTCAGAAGGTACTAATAGCCCTTCATAGACAGCTTTAAAGACGAAGTGTCTAGAACTCAGCAGCTGAGCTCAGGACCAGTTCCCAAGAAATGTTATTCAGCCCCTAAAAAAACCTTTGGTAAAGTATAAAGCCTTATAGTGCATTTTTAAAAAGGAGATAGCCCTTGGCATCAATATTAGTGTCTTTCATGGACATTTGCACATTGGACATATTTTTCAAATTTCCTACAACAAGGATATTTTGAAAAATAAAAGGCCTTGGTGAGTTGTTCGTAAGTGAGGTTCTTGCAGCTGCTACTTTACAGATTTCAGTAAATCTCACACCTCCCAATGTACTTCAGTCCCTGTTAGATCCTGTCTGCGAGCAGTTGTGTGGCACTGATATCTTGCTGAAGAAAAGTTGACAGGAAGTGTACAATGCTGTTTTTGTAGCAAAATGCAGTTACTTCTGTAGCCCATGCATTATTTTTATGTTTTAAGTCAGCTCTACTCAGTAGACCAACGTAGCTGTCTCCTGAGGGGTTTCCTTACATTCCCCCGAAACAATCAGTGTTGCAGCCAGCCAGGACTGGAGACAGGGCTGAGTGGACCCTTGGCCAGATTCAAGTCGGCAATTCATGTTTCCTTTATTTTTAGAGTGCATATTATTGTCGCCCCAATGCAGATACCCAGTGTTTTTCACCCTCCTTTACAGGGTCTTGCAGTCCTTTGATGGTCAACCAGCTGTCAGTGCACACACGGTATGGCTGAGATTCGGAAATTCAGTTCATGCTTGAATGAATTCAAGCAGCTTACAGTGCTATGGAAAACAGACATGCCTTTAGTCTCCTTCCTGCATTACCCGTACAAACACGCCAAAAATCCTGTCGCTTTTGGTGACAGACCTCACTGCAACATAGCTGCACCTGAAAAAAGAAGTGTCACAGATGCACACTCTGCCTTGCAGCTTCAGCTGGGAGAAATGAGAGTCGCAAGTTCTGGAAATAAATCTGCCTCTCACTCAGCACCAGAAAACCGACAAGTGTTCGTCCATCTGCTGTAAGCAGTCAAACTGTGAGTTAGCTGATGTGATATTATGGCAGCGTAATTGGCTGAGGCTTTTTGGACCGTGCTCCATGCCCCTGTGCTGGATCTCCTGCAGCAGCATTCAGGGGGTGAGGGCTGAGGGGCAGAGGGGCTCCTTGAGACCTGTCTGATGGAGATGGGCAGCAGTGGTGTGAACGGATGGCTGGAGCGGAGACACTGCCCGACCACGTTAGCGCTTTCTGCCAGCGGCAATGATGGAGAAAGCTTTTGCAGCTGTCCCTCAAATCCCTGTGCCACATAGTCAAAACCCTTTCTGCTTCACAGCTAACCTGTAGTCACTTGTATCAGTTATCGGCCCTGGCAATGAACTTCTGCCTTAATATTTGAGCATCAATTCCTTTTGTCATCACTTTCCCTGCAGTGTCCTTAAATGGACATAAGATGAAGGTGATGGTAATGCATTCCCCGCACCATCTGCAGCATCCAGGCAGTGTGACCCACATGCTGACGGGGCCCACTGCCATGGCCATGAACGTCCCCTCCCTTGGCTCAGCTGGTCATGATACCTGCAAACAAAGTTGCCTTGCTTGCTTCACGAGGTTTTCCAGAAACTTTGCTGCTGGTAGAGGGGCTGAGCAGGGGCAATGCTCTTGTGTCTCATACTGTCATCACTCAGCATCACCATCACTGCATTTATCAGATTGGGGCAGCCTAGATGAAGCCTGGCTGAGAGTCCCAGGGCCAGATTGCTAGTTCAGAGGTGAGGCAACACTATGATCAGGAGATGAAAGCGATGCCACATCCATCACAAACAGAGACACTGAAGAAGTGTAGAGAAGATTACACAGAAGTTGTAGCTCATTAAAAGAAAACATGCTGAGATATTTTTATGTTGTTGTTACTTATAAAAGAGTCACTTAACACAGCTTATTATGGTAATTACAGCAATGTAAAGAGAGACCTAGCAAAGATTATAGCACTTTAATACACCATCATCATGGCTTAAATGAAACATATTTAGGACTCAAACAAGGCGTCTCCCACATGTCTGACCAGGGGATAAAAGGAGGAGCAGAAGATCCTTGCATAAGCTGCTCAGGTTGCTGCAACATCCTCAAGTTGGCAGAAAAGCTGTCAGTGTTGACTCATCAAGAGGCAGAGGATTGGCTAGAGGAGGCTGAGATGTGGGGCTGGCACTGCACGTGGCCATGGGGGAGGCAGGGTGGCAGGAAAGATGGGATAGAGATGGACTGTGGGGACATGAGGCCCAGGTAGACGATTTTGAGATGAGCAAGCAGTACAAAGATCTCTCCTTCATCACCTCCATCACTCTGTCCGATGCAGGGATCATGCATCAAGAAAGAGACTGTGAAGTCTCATGTTCGCCACGTGATCCGATAAATCCCCCGCTTACACCTCCAGCTCCCAGCAGCTGGGAGGAACTCGACCATAGAATTTAATGACCCTGGTGGGATTTGTCCTCCCTTAATTTATCCAATCCCTTTCTGATACAGAATTTATGTTTTCACCCCTGGAGGTGGTGTCACCTCAGAGTGTGTACTCCTCTGCACCCAGATTTATGACAGTTCAAAATTCTTCTGTAACTCTTTACACTATAACTTCTTACTACTTGGTTCTATTTGGTTCTATTATGGCACAGCCCATCTTTCCTACGTAGGCTGCTGCAAGAACTTCCCAAATTCTTAAAAATCCCAAACTCCTTTGTCAGCTCCTCTCAGCTATCTGCATTTCTGCATGTCCCTGTGTAGGGAGCATCTCAGAGAATGTCACCATAAAATCTGCAGCCTGCTTATTTACCAGCACTCACCAGTCTTCTCTAGCACTGTCAAATCTGTTATCCAGATGCTTCATGAGGTCTCCCACCTTCACCATCATCATGTGCATGGCAGTGGAACCCTCACAGCTATCACAAATTTGGTTTGGCCACCTTGGGCTCAGGAGTTAGCTTGTTTCTGGGGTAAATGAACCAATTGCAGTGCATATAACTTTCACAAGGTCATGGGGATTTTGTCAGTGGTGCTCAGTGTAGTACTCTCAAACCTACTCCTCAGCTGGATTTTCACCTGTATATTACTGCACTAACAGATGTTTTGCTTTTCTTTGAATTATTTCTTTATTCAGTTTTCTGAGGAGCCAGGGCTGGAGAATCCTGCAGCCATATCCTCTCCCACAGCTAAGCTACTGCTGCAGCCAAATTCTTCTCACTTGGACTGGGTCCCATAGTCCCAGGGGCAGCTACTTCAGCACAAACTGTAAATGAGTCAATGCAGATCATGTTTTCTCAAGAAGGAATAACATGCAGACTTAGATTCACACAACCTGATTCCAGTCTCCTGAAAGGAAGGACAGCATCAACCAAAACATTACTCAGGTTGAGCTGTCAGCTTACAGCAATTTAAGGTATGTGAAAAGCGAGGCCAGTCAACAGCATCCATTTCATCCCTTTGCAAATATCCATATGGTGCTTGCTGTGCTGAGAGTGAAGTGTCCTTTCTAGCCTCAGAGTCATCATGTGGAGCTCTCACGGCCGGTTGCACTGGCTGTAAAGGTGACACTGGGGAAGCCTGGAAAATGACAGGAATGCCTTCTCCTTTTTAAATTCAATTTAGAGAAGTTAGAAAGGGTGCTTGGTGACATTGACACAATGGGCAAATGAAGGCGTGCAGGAGCGTGATGATCTCAGTTTCCATGTTCAACACAGGCATTGACCAGCTACACAGCACTACTCATTTCAGATCTCATTGAAAATTGTGGACAGTGTAGTTTGCAAACATAAAACAATTGGTTAAACCACACTTAAGATTGTGCTGAGCACAGCCTTACTCCCATTTAGCAGAAGCTATGGCAAACCACCCTGAAAAGCTGCCCCGAATGCACTCCAGACTAGCCCCTCATTGGCTGCTTTCCTACCTGCAGGAACATGTACAGGTAACATCGCTGAGTAGAAAACACAGACACTTGTGAGGTCTTGTGCAAAAGTAGGTGAGTGTAGTGTTCCATCCAGATGACAGAAATGACTGATCCTGGGGAAGCGTGTTTAAAACCCTGGCGGCATCTGGGCCTCTGTGGGCATGCCAGCCCCTGGCAGCCAGCACCCAACGCAGACATGATTTACATCCGTGCTGTGTGCGCGTGCACTTTTGGATAAAGATACCCTTGTGCTGAGGCTGCTGACACTCGATCCCGTTGCCGCAGATACATGGTGATCAGCTGAGTGCCTTCACTGCAGGCAGATCTGGCTTACACCAGCAGAATGGGGAGCCAAAACCAGTTTAGATTTCTGCTTCTGCAGCAGCAAGCAGATTCATTGACCCACCACAGCCAGGTCCGGTCTTGAAAACTGCTCTGCTTTACAGAGACAGTTAAATCCCTTATGTGCAGCCTTGTCATTAAAACATATTTCAATTTAAAAGCAATATTTAGTAATACAGTTGGGTTTTTTTACCAGTTTATTTGGATGCCAGAGTTGAGCAGAAACCTCAGGACTGGCTGATTCACGCCTGTTTCATTTTTCCTTTCAATCTATTTTCTCTGGAAAGGAGACATAAGCAGTGAAACCAATATAGTTTTATTGGATCCAGTGCACTGCCACTAAGACAAATATATGTACACTCAGACCACCACACTTTCATTAAAACAAATAGAATCTAATTCAAACTAGCATTCAATAGCTACAGATTTTGGTGGGTGTTTGTTTTGGTTTTTTTAAGAGATAAAATTAAATCTTACCAATACTTTTTCTCAATATGTTTTCACAATCAGATTCATTTGACCTAGGCAATATATATTTATCATAGGTAACACATTTTTATTAAAAGGAAATTTACAGAAACTAGGTTTCTTTTGAGCGTACAGAGAGGAATCCCAACCCATTGTAAGATTAGAGCAGAAGGACAGGTGAAAAAGTCTTGATTATTATTTTTTATGCTGGTAAAAGGCATTTCTACTTAAAGGTTTCTTTTACTATTGCACTTGGGGTGACAGTTATCTTCTTAGAAATGAGGATTTTAGAAGTCAATGTATTGCTAGATAAAATATACTTTGTACAGACCAGCAATGAAAACAAATATAGTGCTCAATACAAACAAATGCAGCCATCAAAAATTACTGTAAATTTAAGCAAGAGTAACGGAACTAGGGCTTATACCAAAATGGAGGTGTAGCTGCATAAGAAGGTATTTAGAAGAACTAACCTGTGGTACTGCAAGTCTGAAAAGGAAACAGAAAAAAGCTCAATACATTAGTGAAACTGAGTCATCATTTACAATAGTGATGTTCACATTGTTAGATTTCCACATCTGTGTTTGTAGATGAGATTTTTACAGATGGCAAAGGGAAATATATTTCCTTTTGTCACTAAGTGCTTCTGCAAATCAAACCTAATTCTCCATGTGTGTCTAATAAAAAACACAGCACTATGAAAACCTTATTTTGACCTTCCAAAACCTTTTCAGTTCTTTATTTGTTGTGATCTATTGTTTGATCTGGAGAAGTTACTGCCTGCTTTATTCTCCTTTCTCTGCTTCAGTTTATCAGAGAACAATGCAGAACTTAGGAAAAATGGATGTAAAACCATTCACCTTTTTTCCTGACAACACTTTGCAAAAGAAGGACTGATCCTGCTCTGCCAGCCAAGCTGTTTTCTCCTCCTCAAAGGAAAACACTCTGGGGAGATTGTTGAGATATGCCCGAGTGTCGGTGCAGTGTACATTTCTGTCCAAATCAGGAGAACGAGTACACTTAGTTCTTGTGGGTTTATTTGAAATTCTTTTCCTCTGTTGTTAGTAAAGTTTGGCAAGAAAAAAGAAAAATTATTTCATAATCCTGTATGAAAATTAGCTGTAGCAGACTGTGATAGTCTTCTCTGAGCTCATAGTGGTAACAGAAATAAGGATGCAGGCACTGCAACCACCAGAGTGGTGCCCTGGCTGCATTCAGACATACCACAGTTGGAAACAGGCACATCCACAACCACTGAAGCACAATTATGGTTGCTGCTTCAGTGTCCCCAAGGCTGACAGGAGATGTTTTGTTTATGAACATCTTGATGGGGTCTGTGTCAGGAGTGCATATAAATACACGATGGCACAGAGCAGTTTAGTGAGGGGGGCATCCCCTGCTTTTTTTCCCCTGCTTTTTCCCCCTGCATCCTAAAAAGCGTTGTTTTGTGTTGACCTTCTCTCTTGAATCAAGGGCTCTCTGTGAGTGTCAGTCAGGAAAGCATCATTAGATAGCAGTGGTGAGGGAGCACTATCCCCTCCATATGGGCTGAACAGCTGCCTTTGCAGACTTCCCAGCCAGGAGAGCAAAGGATTAAGTTCAAGACCTGTATCCAGACATACTCCCCCACATTGTGCCGAGTGGCAGCATGGTGCAGGTGACAAAATGCTTTCACTATTTCCAATCCACTTTGCTGGTGACCAGCTACTTCTCCTTTGCCTCATTCCAGTGACGACATTTCCAGTCAACAGCTCAGCAGCTGTGTCTGCCCGTCAGGCTTCTCCTCCCTGCCAGCCTGGTGCAGAGAGAGGAGAAAAACCCGACCCTACTCTGAACAATTTTAATTAATACTGACATTTATCAAGCTGCAGAGGAAGCAATTGCTGCTCATTGCTTGGATTTATGTGAAAATACTATAAATAAATGGGACTGTCATAAAGTTGTAGACCATCCCATCTTCATTACATCTAACGCCTGGGAGAAGTGAACTGTGAGCAGCAAGAGATACAGGAGCTCACGGGGAGGTTGATGGACTGCCCAAGCTCTGAGGCTTTCTCTGACAAGCAGGCTGTTTCCTAAATCAAGTTGCCTTCTTCACATATAGACATGTGGATCTACTTGGGATACTTGGAGATAAGCTTTGTACAGTGACCCAGTAAATGTCGTTCATGGCCCCACTATGTCATGCATTGCTCTGGAGGTGGCAGACCCTGTTCCTCATGTGATTTGGGCACGTCGTGCTCCAAATATTCTGACTCTGACTCAAAACCCATGTCTGAGTCCTCCCAAGAGCTGTTCATCACTTGCCTCACACCTGACAAAGGACTGCAGGTCTGTGACCTGGAGGCACATACACCTCTGGTATAGGCTCAGCGTGGTAGAAAGGCCAAATAAGTGCACTATATTGCTGCAAAATGCAAATAGTACACATTTTTTCTTCATGCAAAGCCTGCATGAAGTCTCTGTGTCCTTCCAAGCCATTGTACCCATTCACTGATCATTCACCAGCCTTTTAAATGTTGTTCTTAAAGCTGTAGTATTATCACAGCTTTCTACCAGGGCAGCCTTTGGATGTTTCTACCTGCTTATTGACAGGTTTTCCTTGATCTATTCTGTAGAATTTATTTCCTAGCAAAAATGTAAACCACGGAAGAGAAGAATTTCTTATATCCTGACTCCTGGAGGTAGAAAAGAATTGCTCTTTCTCCACAGAAGTGTTCCTACACCCCAGGTATCCTTTACTTTAGCTTAAAAGCAACGGCAAAGAAATAAAGAAATAAATAGGAAGACTCTGTATGATGGGTCAGTAGTGTATGTGGTTTTCTCTGCAAGAGCTAATATCTGACCTGACATGCAGGTCCACTGGTCCACTATATGCTTAAAATATATGCTGTCAAAAGAAAATTTTATCCCAAAAAATCTCAAACCCAGTATCCTGTGAACAAGTTAAAAATAGATATTCTAAGCAAGGAATTTGTAGGTCAGGAGAAGCTTATCTGTAATCCCTCAGGAAAGAGTTAATCCTCCTCTGGTCCCAGAAAAGTCCAGTGGAGTCCTCTTGGGGCAGAAAACACTGGTGTTGGTTTGTTGTTCTTCTATGAACGTGCAGTTCTGGATTGACACCAAATACTCTTCTGAATGTGATTTTCACCTTTAATTCCTCAAAGTAGCTCTAACTTCCAAGAAGCAAGCCACGTAAGCACTCATCAGTGCTTTCCCAATCTCTAAAATGGAACCAAAAGCAAAAGAAAGCCCAAATCCCCCCCAAATCTATTTACTTTTCTACCTCACAGACATACTGTGTGAGTGAACTGATGAATTTCTGTAAAGTGCTTGGGAATTACAGAATCAGATCTTGATGGCAAATAGCTATAGGCCCTCAAAATAATAGGCACCTCCCACCACACACCAGCTCCTTGTATCCCTAGACACAGAGCTGTGTACAGTGTAAGACTCCAGATTCTTATTTTTAGTGCAACTGTTAAATATCGTACAATAAAGCAGTCATCTTATAGTGACTTTCAAATTGGCCCTCTGATCCTGAAAACATACTGTGAATGATAAATTATTCTTCCCAATATCAGTAAAATAAAATCCACCTCTTCTTTTCTCCTTTAGCTCCAGCCAGCAGCAACTGTTGGCTGCTGATAGCTACAGACAGCACATTTCCCTTTCAGGAAACAAATGTTGTTTTATTTTGGGGAAAAAAATATCCCCTGTAATGTCAGCTATAAAGTACAGTAACTGGTCCTCAGCAATACATTGAATTATACACACCTAACTGTATTGGAGACTATAAATTCATCAGATGGTGCAGGCCAGGGGGCTTGTGGAGTGGAAGGGATTTGTCTCTTGTCCCCCTCCGGGGAGAACTGTCACCCCAGCGCTGAGATATTGCTTGAGCGGTGACTCTCCAGGGGCAGAAAAGACAGAACTTGCTGAGTCTGTTTGTGATGTGCTTATCTATTATTGACATTCATATCCCATAATAACTCAGGGAATGAAAATAGAAAATGTGCCCACTCAAAACATCTTTAGATCCTGAAATAACGAATTTCTACTTCAGGGAAGAGGCTGATTTGGTTCCAGCCAATCCAGTCCCCATGGGAAAATACCTTGCCATCTTCTGTGGAAAGTTTTTAGAAATGGACATGATTGTGGGGATGTGTAAGAAAACATAAAAGAGAATCAAAAGCAGTGATAATGTCACTGACGTGGCATTAAAACCTACTTACAGGTATTCAGCAGTTACATCATGCACAGTGATAAAGATGATATTTTTTATGTTTCCTAGTGTTCACTATTTATGTTTCTCTATTTTTGAGAGCCTGGTTCTGTTACCTTTCTCACCCTGACAGTCTTCTCTAACCTTTTCTTCCAACTTCTCTAAGTATTGTAAGGTACCATCTTAGCAGCTTTTGAACAATATTTCACATCTAGCCTCCTTTGTGCTGATAAAGCAACTTTGGAGTTAAATCTCTTTATAAACTATGTTTTAACAGAGAAAATAAAAATTAACATGGAATCTAAAAGAAATCTATTTTTTTGGGCTGAAGAAGCAGGTTAAATTGTTGGGGGTTTTTACATACATTTAAATACTTACATTCACTGCTCTGTTATTTCCATATGGCTTCCTAATCCATGTCAATTTTGAGCAGCTAATTGCCAGTTAAAACAAAATATAGTCTCTTTAAAATGAGAAGTATCCTTGCCTTTGCTAATTAACAGCTTTGCCTGGTATAACTAATTTTCAACATCACTTTTTTTGATGTGTACTGCCATTTTTATCTTCTTGTGCTTCTTTCATCAAGTAAGCTTTATTTTTAATAGTTTTGTCAAGAATGACAAAAAATATTGGATTAAAAACCTCAGTAAAATGATGAGACTGTTTCATCTCATCGTGATTTTTTGGGAGTTTTGATTAAGATGCCAAAATATGAATCAATCAGCACATGACTTGTGTAACAGGAAGTTCTTTGGTCACTAATTTCGATCAAGTCTACCTGTCCAATTCAGTGATTTTAGGTCAACATTGAGATCAAGGCCTTATTTCTTTTAATAAGTCATTTTTATTATAAATCTATGCATCATGTTTATTATTTTTAGACATAGAATTTTCATTAGAGATCTGTGCACCACTCATTACATGATAATAGATACATTATACTTGTTATAAATCATGCAAATTTGGGGATGAATTTGACCTGATGTAGTGTACGGTATTAGTTCCTGAAATGATAATGTTGGGTTTATAGCCTCTGCGTCTGTATGGGTGAGGTGTAAGCTAACACAGGGAGGAAGACACAGTATACCCCTAATTTCAGTCTATCCTTCTCCATCTTAATGCAAACAATCAATCATTATAGAAGGAAGTATAATACCAATCCTTTTCCCACTGAGGTAAAGTAGTGACTTTGAAGTAAGAGAACTGGCTTCACTGATAGAAATGATAGACAATTAGTGTGTGCTGTGTTTAATTGGAATGAATGCACTTGATTATTTGGTTCCCAATAAAGCAAAATAAATAGTACATAAATCCATTAATAATGAAGAATCTTTGGTTGTTTCTTTGCTGTTATTTTTGATGCTCAGAAGTGGGTCACTTGGTATGTGCATAAACAAAGAAGATAAATGTCTAGAAGAGGAATGAATTTTCCATAACCTGATTAAAGGATACGTCTGGCTCCTCAGAGAATGTTATAGTGCTTAATGATTTTGTTGTTGCTGTTCTTAATGTGTCTAATGTTTGCTCTTTAAGAAAATCGCAAAAAATGTTAAAAGGTTACTCCAGAAGGGAGCTGTCAGCCAGGAGGAAGAGAAAGCTTTGTTTAGCCAACAAATTCTCCACTGGCAAACTGAAGAGGAAGAGAAGACCCCTCCTGGCCCCAACTCATGGTGAAACTTCACTGGATCTAAAATGAGGGGCCAGTAAATTGTGCGATGTGATCCCCAAAATCCTGATGCTGACTGCAGCCTAGCTGGAGCACGCATTGTGTAGCACTACGCACACAAGTTTCAGGTACATGCCCACTGGCAAGCTTTGTGTGTGCCCTGGGATCTGGGGTCAGGGGAGAAATCCCAGTAGCCTCAGTTTAGATATACTGCTATAGACCTGAGATACTCTATCTTTCAGCACCCTCTTCCCCAGAACTGAGTGTCATTGCTGCTGAGAGCCAGAGCACCCCTGTGTTGGACAGGGCCAGACCTTACATGGTCTGACCTTGAGTGTCCTTGCATCCTGTGCCTAGGAAGCCTGGCTAGTCCTTTTTGCTCCCTGCCTCCCTGCAATTCTTGTCTTATGGGAGGTGCTGCTGGCATGTCCAAGCTGTGGAGCTGGCACTCCCCAGGGTAGTCTGCAGCACCCCCGAACCCTGGAAACCCTTGCAGGGAAGAGACCAAGAATGGCCTGTTCTTAGCCCAACATGCCATTCAGATGGTGCCCTGATACAAATTCAGATGTGGATGTGTGGATGTCCCTGGATCCCAGTGATTAGATACAGGTTTTGCAGTCCCACAAGTTTGCACCAGTTCCTGGTGTCAGCATCTCCCAGTTGCTGCACAAAGTTCACTTCTCTCGCAGCCACTTGATCAAAATCCAAGTGTTCCCAGGATAGCGTGTGCTCCTTTGTCATTCGCTGTGAGACTAGACTTAAAATACTAATGGGTTGTGTTATTATTTTAGCAAGCTGCTTGTAGAGCAAACTGGGGGAGGGAATTGGCAGACGCTAAAAGACAATAACAATGAAAGTTGAGAGAAGTTGCATTGACAAAGAAAAGACAGCTCCCTAGTTTGAAAGGCTTTCTATCTGCCAAATTGTGAAAGTCTGCTAGAGACAAATGGAGCCATGAGAATCCCTAAAAAGAAGATGCAAAAAGCATGTATAATTTCATACCAAGGCTCCTTTTCAACATGAAACGACAAGCACCTTAACCAGAGCAGCTGCTATTAGTGATCCCTGAAATGACAATTAGGAGAATGAGGACAGTAATAATACGCCTTTGAAGGATAAAGCCTTTATTAAGGGAAAATTAGCAAAATTATTTTCTAGTATTGCTCAGTAGTTTGTCTAGGGTCACACGAAGGTTGAACTTGTCTCTCTTTAGAGACAATACTTTTCACGAATCTCTATCTCCTTAAGAAAAGAATCCCTATTTATTTCTTGCAGATGTGTTTGCAGTTTGTATAGCTACTGCCATAACATCATTGAGCTGGTCTTTGTTAGCTCAGGATCCTTTCACGTCGCTCACCATTTCAGTTCCCATAACAACAGAATACGTTTGTAATATGAAAACTTAGCTCCTCTCAGTTCTTCTGGGTAAGCTTGTTTTCTCCATTTAACAGAAGCTTGTAACATGCTAGAGGCTTTTTAAACCTGAAAACCTGAGTAGCTTAACCCAGTAGGTGTTCTGACGAAAAGTGCTTAACTTTCCTATTTAAACAGCATCTTCAGGTGAAGCGACAATTTCAAATGCCTGCATCTTTTGGTTTTGGTATAATATAGCCAGGGGTTGCCACACCATATCTGTATTTCCTAATTAAGATATGAAATACATGTTTATGAATATGCCTTTTTAGATTCCATCACATTCTTTGTGTGCTTATGAAAACACACAGCCGTACCAAAGTTGGCTAGCCTAGTAAGCTTTATCTTCAGCCCATAGCTCTTTCCCTGAATTCAATACTGCAGGCACAATTTAATGCAAACCCAATTTATGACTTAATGCTCCAGGGACCATAGTGGGAGATTGTTACATTATTCTTTTCTAATCCTATTTGTGTTTTAATTTGCTAAGTCTGTAATGAGGTGCATGCCTTGAATAGATTCAAGATCTTTCACATTGCTTTTGACTTTGTTTAATATAATAGATTGTACACTTTGCATTCAGAATTGAGGTGTTCCAGTCAGTACTATCTCTTCATTTTCAAAACTAGAGTGGATAAAATTATGTTCTGAAAGTAATTGTATCCATGTTTCCTTGTTTATCACTTAATGGTTTATTTCCTGTTATAATTTTCTGTTACAATATGTGAGGTCACAAAAATCAATTCTCGGTGGACTCTGACTTGACTGTTTGAAATTACTCCCCAAAACACTCTGAAAAAATTATGGAGAAAATAAAGCACTGGGTAGTAAGTGACTGGCTATACCGATTCTTTTGTATTATTGCTTCTCTGATTTTTTGTGCTGTTAAAACTCTAGTAAAAATATAAAGAAATGGAGAAAAATATCAGTTACATAAGATATTTAAGTGATGATAATCTACATACCTCTATTTATGCCAATGATTTATGATGATAAATCTACCCCAATATACCCATAGCATTTTTGTTTTAAAATTTATTGCCTGTGATCCCCATTGTCACTCTTCTACATAGAGAACAGTAATCCCATTTCAGATCATCTCTAGATTTTAGTTTGGTTTTCATTTTGTTTGTAAGACAAAAAAATTCTCCATAAAGTATTTAATCTTATTTTCATGACTATATTATAAAACTATACTATACCACAAAAACATAACAGTTTAGAAAGGTAAAAAATTCAATGCCCTGCCATCAAATATCAGGGAAGGGAAAGGAAGGGAAGGCAAGGGAAGGCAAGGCACTAATGTCACAGTGACTTGGATTTAAAAAGGAATTTTGTTTTCAGAGAGCATAGAATACTAATAACATTTCCCTGATTGGTTCTCCTTGCTGTATCATACAAGTCTGTGTCCTGAGTCACCTTCCTCCCGTAACAGCCATACCAGGAAGAAATTAGGTTTTTGGTTCCAAATGCATGGTCAAAGCCATTTAGGTTTTTTCCTGAGCTCTAACATTATAGAAATCTCTATTAAACTCACAAAATGTAGCTGAAGCAGCTACAGTGTCTGACACAAAATGAGCTGTAGGCAGACATTCCAGAGAGTACAGGGAACAGTGTTTACACTGATGCTCACCTTTCAGTGTTTAGTACCGATCCATGTCAGTTCTCATCTGGATGAACTCAGCAAGGACATGTCCCAGCTAAATGCCTTCTTGCCAAATCAGTCAGACACTCCTCTTCATTTCTCCCATGTTTTTCTTTCTTGGATATAGTTTTGCCTGAATCTATGCCTTTGAGGACAGGTAGAAGCCAGAAAAAGAAAAAAAAAATCCAGGATTTTATCAAAATCAAAAGACAGGGTTAATCTTTTCCGAAATGCATCCATCCAAGACCTGGAGTCTATTACAACAGTACAGCAGAATCATGCCTTATGAGTCGCAAATGCAGCAGTCCAATAGTGGGAATAGTGAAAGCTCTTGTAATTTAATTTCTTTTTCAAGTATGCTTTCTGTTCACTTTCCACACAGTCTTGAGGACTAATAAATCAGAATAATGGAAAGCTTACAGAAATCTTGCATCATATGAAAAGCTGCTCTTAATTTGTGAAACATCCACTCATGCCAACAGATTCTTCAGTTTCTTATTTCATCAAAGTGAGCATGAAGTAACTGCAGTCTTTCTCAAATTTCAGGAGAAGGAGACTGAGGAGTTTGGATTCATATCTCTGGCTCTGAGCAGGTGGGTGCTGGATCAACTGCTCCAATACACTTATTTTCCATCTTGAATGCAGCTAAAATCTCTCATAAACTCAATTTTGGTAAATCCAGACAGTGGGAAACTCATAAGCACCAGTGAGGCCCAACACTGTGACATTTTTAAGCTCTGAGAAAACATCTGTGGATGTAACAATACCATCCAAACAAATTCCAACTCCATCCTTGGTTAGTACTGAACACAAAGGCTGAAACTGTAATAAATACCTTACAGGTAAACTAAAGCAATCTTTATTTCAGATGGCTGAGAATGGAAGATGAGTAATCAGAATAGCCCTTGGTTAAAAGCAATTATTTTGGGATGCAGTGGTGTCTAATTTGTTGCAGTGTACCTGCTCCCACTCACACCAAGTAGCAGCTGGGGTACTGACAGGGAAGACAGAAGAGGAAGGTATATGGGATTTACTTGGGAGATGAAGTAGCATATCAACAGACATAATAAATAGAAAACACCCAAGTCTAGATAGAGGATTTTCAGATAATAATCTTCATAGAACACATTTTGCCTTTGGAGTCCTTTCTGATAGTCTAGAGGAATAAAATAAATTTTTGTTTAATAACTGAGGTTTCCTGGCACCAGGACTGGTTGAATCCCCCAGTATCACTTCATTGAATCTTGCTGTGCCATGGAAAAACAAAAAAAAGCATGCAGGCTGTGTAGTGTCTGTGTCCAACAGACATGGCAAACCACCTTTTGAAATTGGAGAGAGGTAGTTCTCAAGAAGGGCTGCTGGCCATGAGCTAGGGGAAGAGCCTGTCAGATCCATGGGAGAAACTTAAAAATTGCACTCATGACTGACAGTCACAGCCTGCTTCCACTATCCCCCACTTAGTGACTGGATTAAGAGCACTGTACACCCAAAAATTCCTGTCAGTCAACTTCAAAGGGTAAAGTGTCATCCAGCATCCAACCCTTGGCTGTATGTACTGCAGGCAGCCAGATCCCTGCAGTCCCCCCCATATGAGTTCCCAGGGAGAGAGCATGGAAGCTTCTGAAGTGGATCTTCGGTGAAAACGAGATGCTTGACTCCAGGAGTGCAATGCTGGAAACCTCAGAGTTTCTGTCTTGCCTAAATGCATCAATATTGCCTCTCTATTTCACTGTCACACAGAGTCACACTCTCTACTCTGCCCTGACCTAGTCAGATTGAGAAATTAGATAAACTTACACATTAGTCCCCCTTTGGATGTGACTAACACACCACTAGGACCAGCCTGTGCTTAACCAGTTACTTCATGGCTGTAGAAGGTGAGAGTTTGAATCTTCTCAGGAACATGAAAGAGCTGAATATGTATTTCCCACTGTCTGTGTAAGTGTTTTGCCACCTGACTTTTATATAAAAGCAGGGCATGAAGTACTCTTCCTATGTTCTCATTTACAAAAAAAGCGGCAGCACCTACCCCTCTTTCTTCTGAAATTTCCAGTGGATGCCAGAATTGTCAGTGTGTTCATTTCCTCTGCAAATTCCCGGTGGACTTAGATCAAACCAAGGGTTTTAGTCAAAGCAGAGCTCAGTTTCTGTTGCTCAGACAGTCCTGAGACAAGTGCTGAGCTGCTCAGGATGGAAAACACAACCTGCAGGGAAAGGATGGAGGATATGTGCTTTCACAGTTAGGTGACAAGCAAGCAGGGCTTTAGACTTGTTTGTTACGCGTTACTTGAAGTTGAGCTTCATCTTAATATCAGCCTTCTAATGGTTGGGCACCTCAATTACACTCACCTTGACTTCTCCTTGAGGTAGCAGGGAAAGATGGGCAGAGATTTCCCAAAGCAGACTCACTTATCAAAGAAGACTCACCTTTGTTCATTGCAGGTACCTCAGGATGTAGTTCACTTTTCTCTGGAATCAGCACAGGTTTAAGCTCCCCATCCTTCCCCATGTACATTTGGCAGCTCCCATTGGCTGCCCTGGCCACCATAGGGCTTGCAAACTGCCTTCCATGCCAGGACAGTAAAATCCTGTAAAGCAAATCAGAATTTCCCATAGCACTGCTCCTGTCAAGTAGAGTTTAGTTTTACTTCCTTCTGTTCATGGGTGTCCAGATAGAGTAACTGGTTTTCAACAATAGTAGGAAAAAAGACTATAGGAATATGAGAGAAGGATGTCTCTTACCTGCTAGTGTCTAGGAGGCATTTGTGAGAGGGCACATCTTGTTTATTATGGAAGATGCATAATAAAGCATTAAAATATATCTGTGACTTGATGGCTGTTTGTGTATAGTAAAGAGCAACTGCACAGTGACAGCACAGTCGGTAAAGCCTATGGAACCCTGTGTCTAAAGAACAGAGAGTGCCAGGGCTGCAGAAGAATCCTAGTCACCTGGCAGCAAAATGCACATGCAGAGAGCAGCTATGCACATTTGGCCAGGGAATATTTTCCACCAAGAGCTAGGAGAGCTGTGGTGTCCTTCCGCTATCCACTCAAGAATTAGTCCTGCCCTTACGCTCCATGCTGCACAGCCTGAGAGGGCCAGGCACCTGCACAGTGTACCACCACCCTTTTTCACTCATGCTTCACACCAGTAACAGACACCTCCAATCTGCAGGTCACAGCAGCTGAGGCTGCTTTAACAGTAGGCAACCAGTCTTCTGCAGACTATGGAGAGACAGGCAGGGAAGAATTTCCAACAGTGAAAAAAAAGAATTCAGTGACCACAGGATAAAATGTGTTCAGTGCATAATATGGTGTCTGCACATGGAAATTCCTGGAGGTAATTAGACTTCATGTTTGCATATGCTTATTGCTTTGTCTAAAGTATATTTCTCCTAAATGCGTTAAATATTTTCTTAGAATTCCTTGAAGACAGAAAGCACCCATTTCTCCACAAATAAAATCAGATATTTGTATTTGTTCCTTCATATATATGCACGTAGGAAAGTGTGAGCGTACATGTATATGTCTCTATTTAACATAATAATGTGCTATAGAGGTAGCTAACCTTACAGTGGTTATTAAAAAAAACACAGTAGAAGGAGGACAGTTGTTAGGTGCTCTTTTCAGGAAGCTGACAGTGGTGGCTGACCTTTATCATGGCACTAGCATGTATTAGCCAAAATAATACCTTAAAATTTTTTTAGTACTGGACTATATGTTCTGTTATAAGGAATAGCAAATGTTTAATCATAAATATTTTAATGGCTTCAGGGATTCATGGTATTCAATGACTGTGTTAAATGATAATAATCACATCTGGTTTATTACTATAGTAATTCAGCAGCTTCTCTTCAGTAGTTATTTTTTATTATATGTGCTGTGCTACTGTCATGGTCATTTATAGCGGTAATATTTTAAAGTGGCTCATTTGTTTGTTTAAGGACAGTTTCACAATATATTTCTGTATTAATATACATTTTGTACTATTATTTCCAAGCTGCCACTGGAAAATTGATCCTATCTTGTTTCGATGAGAGGGGCTGGGACTGATGCAGAATGCCAATGCTGAGAGGAAGTGATGGAGCAGATGGGTAGTGTATTGGTCTCCACTGGGACTGTAATTGCTGTTGAGTTTTATTCATAAATGAAGGGGTTCATTAAGAAATAGTTAACTAATAATAAACATGAGGGGAGGATTTGAATCAGGCAGAGCACAGACAGAAAAATACCATAGTTAAACAGTAAAAAAGCAACTGGATATGGCCATTTTACAAATTATTACACAATAATACTCTCAGTTTTTGCATGCTAGTGCACTTATAATGGACTTGTGCACTTGTGCACTTGTCTCCTTACTAGGGAGACAAGGGAGAACTGATCGATTTTTCTGATCATTTTATTCAGATACCTGCCCACTCTCAGTCACGTGAGAGAGGTCTCATTTATCTTAATGGGATCACTCATGAGACTAAAGGTTTGGAGGATTAAGCCATATATCAGCACAAACGGGAAGAAGGGAAGAAAGTAGCAGGACTTAGTTATCAAATCAGAGGAGGGACCACTCAAGACTGAAAAGACCTTCCCATCACTATTTTCTCACCTTCAGTTGCCATTTTCTAAAACCTTGTTTTCCGTGGCATGCTGCACTTCCTGCACATGGCATTCTCAGGGATTTGGGATTCAAGTTATTTACCTGGCGAAAGTGACAGTGAAAGGGATGGTTTGCAGGGTAGTACGTGTGAAGATGTGGTAATGTCCCATCAAGCTCTAATAGCACTGGTGACTACCCCCACCCTCAACAGTCCAACCTTGGAAGGTTTATGTTGAATTTAAGGACAGCAGAGCAGCTCCTGGACATGATAACTTACATCAGAGCTTGTCCAGTGTATTGAGACCTTGCACTGCCTTTACAGCTGGTACGAAATAATTAGTAATCATGTTCATGGGTGTGAAAGATATAGATAAAGGCAATTTATAAACCATGTCTGTGAGAGAAAAACTTGTAGAACAAGGGTTAACTTTCTGCTCTCTCATTTTTTGCTCCTTTCTCTCTCTTTCCATTTCCTTTCCACTCCGAATGACCTGGTGAAGGAAGCTCTATTTAGCTCAGCAAAATCTCTCCGCTATCCCACCGCACAGGATGTATTGAATTGTTGCAGCAGAAGTTAAAAGGAAACTAAGGACAATTGTTAGTGCTTCTTTCCTGCTCTGTTTTCTAGTTGGTTTGATTGGTTGGTGGGCTGAGGGTAAATGGCTTTTATAGTGTTGAATGATGAATGACTCTGAAATAGTCTGTAACCAGAAGTGCCAACTGACATGTTGCTGATTTAACTGACGTACAGGGTTATGTTTGTATAGAGTCACTTAAATAAACATGTGTTAGGCTGGAGCCAGCTACATCAGCCCTTCTTCTTTACTTCCCGTCCACCCTCCATTTATCACTAAAAGATAACAATAATGATTTGATCTTCCTATTAGTCATTCATTATATTAATTAATTCAAATGTAATTGTTTTAAATGCCTCTCCATTGCTTTGGGTACTTTGTACATCATTTAAAACATATACACTTCAGAGGACAAAATAAATTCTCAATAAAAAGATACACTCATCAAACAGGCTCCTTCAAACTAGCAGTCCCTTTCATCCCACGATTATCTCCTTAGCCTTCAAAGCAGCCTCTCCCTAAATGCCCAGGAAAATAAATGGGTCCAGAAGCTTGACAAGGAGTTAACTAATCCCAGCTCTTATAAAGGAGCCAAAGAAAACTCCTCAGAGAAAAAGCTTTTCTAAGAGACTTCCCCTTTCCTCTACTCATACTTACCTTTGTGCAATGCTTCTTCCTTTGTGGCTTTCTGTGAAGCTTCATCAAACTCTATAAAGATTTTTATTCCTCTTTATGGCTCTTCTGTCTCCTAAGTGAAGTGCAGAAATAAATTTCCAATCTAAGCTTTAAAAATATATGTACTGGTATTGAAACCCACACTTCTGTGTGATTATAGTAGGCAAGTCAGTATGCAACAGTCTGGTTTCAAAGTGTAAATCAGGGAAGAGTGCAAAACAAGGATAAGAATTTATGCAAGGGCACTTCCTACAGGTAGTTATTCTGTTTGGCTTTTGGGGTCTCTGACTGACCCCATCTAAAACATCACCTGATATTACTTGATTTTAGTACTCTAGTACTCCGGGTCTGAGCCACCGCTAAGATTCTCCCTGGGTTGCTTACTTGATGAATAAGGCGGTCTGTTTTCAGGTCATTCTGCCCATCCTGCCATACAGACTAGAAAACAAACAGACCTTGCTAGTGTCCACGTGAGGATTTTTAATGCACTCAGTTACTAGGTGCAGTAAAGCCTCCTAGCCATCTCCGAGATGCTAACCCACACCTAAGCCTTCAGTTTGTTCCTATAAAGGGTTTCCTAACTGGCTTCCTAACCCTAGGTTACCTGGAGCAAGCAGGAAAGGAGCACTGTTCAAAATAACCGCTGGGGCAGAAACAGGAGGGATGGAAAGGAAAGCTCTGCAAAGCCTTCTAGGCCCCAACTGCCTCCACTTTCACTTCTATTGAGCTGAGCTAGGAAGCTCTGGCAGCCAGTGGGAGCTTATACCACCTGCTCCTCATGCCTCCATGCTTCAGATGAGTCAAATGGAAAGGAAATTCTTAAAAAAGCATATGGTGGATTCACGGTGTAAATCAAAACCGGGAGCAAATCACTGTTGCTGCTCTTGACAGTTTTTGTTTCAGACTTAAATGTCTGTTTTAATATGGTGGTGTTTCACCCTTCTTTTCCTTGCTTGCTTAAGACACTCTGTTGTCTTCCTTTACACTGAGCTTGGATAAATGATGTCAGTCCACTGAATGGAATGACTGCTAATTAACTGCCCCCCCCATCCTTCCCCTCTGTTGTCTGAAAAAAGGCCTCTCACACTGGGAGTCCTGAAGAATTACAGGACATAACTGTAGCTGTGGTATTTAATATCTTGTTGGAGACGTGACGGATTTAGCACACCCTTGCCCAGCTATTTGGATTCTGGAAAACACTGTAGGCCTGATTTCTGTCAGGTCTAAGCAGTGTCTCATTGTGGACCTAAACTGTAGGACAGAACCTCTTTAAAGGAAAAGGAAAATGAATACCACCCTCTATAAATTAGCTGGAACAAACAAACTAGTTGCTCAAAGTTACTGTACTCCTGCCAGGAGTCATAAACTAGCTAGCTGTGTTTAAGAAAAGTAAAAACTGTTTTTCCTACCATGGAATAAACATTCTCTGGGTTCTACTCCTAACCACAAATGGCAAATGCATGCAACTATCTGAGAACCAAACTCTGCTCGCTTTCCAAATTTGCTTAATCTCCAGTCCTGGGAGATTGATTAACTCAACGGGGAAGCAAATACTGAAGTTGGAATAGGAGTGTTTTTTGAAGTAAATGTTGTTCAGTTCATCTAAAGAAGCTGCTCTGCTGAGGCCAGCAGAAAGATTTAACCTAGATGCTCCTAATTTTCAGTTTTGCAAGCAGAGTCTCGATTTTAAGTAAGAGACCTGAGAAATAGATATGACCATCTTTTAAGTGAAAGAGAAAGCATTTATCTACCTACAGAATTAATTGCAGAGATTTCCAGACAAACCTCATAATGAGCACACATTCACAGAGCATACACAATATAAATGTGCTGTGGCAAATGAGGTTTTTTGGCTTTTCCATGGAAACAGCTAATACTCCAGTCCAGAATTCAAAAAAGCAAAGAGATTAGATCATCCCATTCACCACTGGGAGTTGCTGACTGATTTCACACAAGCAGTGAAATGCACAGAGAACCCCAGTATTCCTGCATGCCCCCTCACTTGCAGATGAAGGCAGGGAGTATGTAATACGTATTTTCATTGCAGCAAGAATGACAAGAGGTGGGAGTTGTATCTTTTCCATGGCTATTTTCAATCACCTGGTGTTGCCCTGGTTGTCCTGACTTCACAAAGAGGCCTTGAGATCCTGCTGTAATTGCAAATACATCTTATTCTCAAGTCCTGCATCCACATCTAGTCCATGGCTTCCTCCCAGCTGGGCCTTCAGCTGTGCATGGTTGAATTCTTGGGGCTTGACACAGTTCACTTGATCTCTCTTGACCCTGCCTTACCAGCAGTTGTTCAAAAAGCCATTTAAATGCTTTTATGCCTTTGTGAACAATTCTACAAGCAAAGTAGATTACCAGCATGTTAGCAAGCAGTTGAGGTGCTGACTTCTTTCAAAAGAGTTAGAAATAGATCTTGATCTGTCTAGGTATCTTTGAAAATTCTCTTTGCATTCAAACTCTTCACAAGCCAAAATACATTTAAAAATCTAATCCACTGTGTCTAAACTTAAAAAGGAGTTACTTAAGTTACTTTTTCATTGTATCTCGGTTGACAATTGGGTCTTTCAAGAAGATGTTTTCTCTGTTTCACAGTATTCTAAACACCCTGAGTGTTCTTCTCAAAATAGTTGGTCTTACACCAAAAAGGAGAAACCAAACCCTCACATAGAATGTAAAATTAATAAAAAATATATATCTTGTTGGTTTTTTTCCCCCTCTGTTCTACTCACCATTGCCCCTTATGTTTTCCAACCTTTAGGCAATGCCAGCATCAATTTTATCATTATCCTGTGTAGTCTCCAACCCTATTAAAGAAAATCTCTCTCAACAGCAGTATACATCTGCATTTTCTCCTGATTCTTGATCCATCAGTGAAATTGCCAACTGTTCGTTGTGAATGAGTCATATCCCTTTTGAGAAACCATTACTTCATGATTTTTAACTAATGCAATGTGTAAAGCAACAAGCTAGCATGGATTTCAGAGGGAATTGTTCAATCCAAACCAGGATTGGATGTCAGCACGTGAGATAGGTTATTTGATAGCATAGGATAAGATACTAACTCTGCTATTTCATGACATGCCTTCTAACCCATTGTTATCTGAATAAAACATGCCATTTTTCAACATGTATTTTTCGGTCATTAAATTTCCTTCCTGTCCCTGGACTTTGTACTCTGGTCTTGACAGGTTTCTTGGGAAAGAACTATTACAATAGGACTCCCCAAAGCAGAAAAAAAAATTTCTTCACAGGAAATATTAATTCCTGGGGATTACACTGAGGCAGACTGCCATGTGTGGTCATTCTGCCTTCTGACTGGGATTGCATGCAGGAAACTGGTTGAGAGCTTAGTGATTGATGTGGGCTGCTGGCTTTGGTCAAGGGAACAGATGTGTATTAGATCCCTGATCTAACTACAGAGAAAAAGTTTTAATGCCTTTACAAAGTGCCCGATTACCTGGTTTTGCCAAGCTAGTTTGACACATTACCTTATTCATAAGCTATCATTTTCATGCCAAGGATGTATAAACTGGGTAGCATGGAAAGGCATGTTCAACTGAATAACTGGCATTCAGCTGTGCAGAAAGAAAATTGAATGGGCAAAAGGTCCAGCTGCATATCAATGCCTCGGACTGGTTGCTGTATCCACAACCCAGTAGATTATCTCTCCCTTTCCTTTTTTCTAGAATTCAGTCTACAATGAGCAGGAGTCCTCCACATAATCCATAAGAGTAAATAAAAAATAAACTAGACTAAATAAAAGGCAGAAAGGTATGAGAATGTAATGAAGGTAATGTGGGCAGCAGGGCAATACCAATGACCTCATCATGCTTACCTTGACCTTTCTGGGGAGGCTGTGGTAGGTTTTTAAGTTTTTGAAAAATTTACAGCAATGTATGAAAAAGATGAATAGTTCTGTACATCTGGTGACTGACTGCAAATAAAGCAATAATATTTGTCATAGTAGCATGTTAGCAAGTTCCTTTTACAATCAGTTAGCTATAAATCCTGACAATTCACACATAATCATTTAATGTATACCAGTATAAAAGCTTTTGTACCTCTGGGTTATTCACTGTAATCTGTCAGGCCCTTGTTTGGACATGCAAGTTCTTCAGTACAAGCACTGTCTGTACTTTGGATTCTGTACAGCAAAGTACAGAACATATTGTTGGTGTTTAAAAAGGAAATGATTAATATTTCCCCTATTTATTGTACTAGAAATTCCAATAGATACCATCACATTCTCTCAACTAGTCTCTGCTAGTGCCCAAGCACACAACTGCTGGTTCAAAAACCTTTTGTAGCACTGAGAATGAAGCTTCCCCTGACCTCTGACTGTTTTGCTGCCGTATGTTGGCTTTCTGGAGTAGACACATCACAGTAGACCAGCACAGGTGTGGACCAAATTTACGGACAAGAATGTAAAGGGTAGTTATGGTGTAGGGAAAAAAGCCCTATCTTAAAAGTACCATGAGGCAAACATTCTCTAGTCTTGGTCATTCTGCAAAAAGCCTGTGTGCACGGCTTGATCTGGTGCTCATTCACTCTGCTTTCACACTTTTCATCCAGTGTAAGAGTCCTTGAGTACACAACAGGATGTGCTGCAAGACAGTGCTCCCTCTTGACTCTCTGCCAGGAGTAATGGTGAACACACACTCTCTCCCAGCTCACACACAAGTTGAGGACTTGTCAGCAAGACATGCCAAATTTATACAAAGATAGGAAGAACACAGATTTTTTTCAGGATATCAGCTGTGAAGAGTGGGTTTTTTTCTGGATGCTCTGCTCTAGGACTATGTCTCTGGACCTCTATAGAGATGATATTCCACAGTCCTAAATGCTTCTTTCAATCCTTCAGTAATGAAGAGTACAGAAGGAAGATGCTGCTAACAACAACAGATAGTTTTTGATGAATTAAAGGTCTGCATCTGTACCTGCAACAACCTCTACCTGCTCCTATCCTACACAGGGATGAAGAAGAGAGGAAGGATCAGGATAGGAAACAAGCATATTTGCTGCTGGGAAGTCTTTTCCTCTACTTGACTCTACTTGATTTGGGGGCTCAGAGAAACAAGGCAATGAGCAACACTTCAAAAATCACAGAGAGCTGAAGGAGTGATCTGCAAAGCCAACACCAGCAACATTTTCTTGGACTTACCTGAATGACAGGGGAGCTCAAAAGCCCATGAGACAGCTGTGTGTGCCACTAAAAGATGCATTGTCTCTCTCACTAAGGCACCATCAACACCACTGTGTCTTTGTCTCTTTGTCAGGATTTTGACAGCATGGGCTCAGAAAGAGATCTCCATGCATCGGTAATTCAGAAAAGTACCCGGTTTTAGAGGTATTCTGGATAGTACCAAGTTTTAGAGGTATCCTGGATCTCTCCAGTGATATATGCACCATCAAAACATAAATATACCCTTCCAAACTGCATGATTTTCAGCAACAGGAACCTGAAATGAAGTTCTAGAAATGATTTGTAAGACGGCAATTTACATGCACTTGAATAATGTCTCTAAAGTAATGGAGGCACATCTGAAACTTCTCCCATTAGGTGAGTGTTTTCCAAATAAGTAATGTGGGAGTCAGTCTGTGGCAGTGCCAAGGAGCAGACTGACAGCCTAAAGCTGCAGCCCTTATTTTCTGGAAATCACAGAATCACATTCTTCACAAATGTGCTTTACTTGTCAGATTCTTGGAGGATGGAAATTGTCCAGTATAAACTGTGTTGAGACCACAGTTTTGCAACACTGGAAGGAAAAAATAAAGTCTAGGCTCATGCCAACCTTGTAACCACATTGGCAGTACACTGGTCTTATTTAGAAGTGCAAGTCTGTGGTGGTTTGGTCAACCCAGGGGAATTTCTCCAGATTTACAGCCGCATACCTGAAAAGGTTTTGGAATGAAATCTGTTGAAAGGAACAGAGGAGGACAAGGATGCTCAGAGTTTAATTTATATAAGCTACAGTAAACAACTAAAAATTAAGCTGAAACAGCTCTAGTCAAACCATCTCCCTCCTTACCCTTTTCCTTGTGACATTTATTGCAGGGCCCTAGAGAGGACTGGAGAGTATGCAGTGATATGAGTTTTAACACCGGAATGTAAAACATTTTCCAAATGGGTGATGGGAGAAAGTTTTCTTTTAACGTGTTCCAGGAACGGACTTGAGAAAAATGCCTGATCTGAAGAGGCCTGATGAAGAGTTAGCCTTTCATTACATGGCATTTCCTTTGAAGTGGCAAAAGTGTATGTGATTGAGGATGCACTTTTGTCACGGCTGCCTTGGGAGTCACATATCCTGTGATCACTGTATTTTATTTTATTTTAATCTGTGGTGTTTGACATTTTGAAGGGTTTGCATGCAGTGGACACGATGGTAAACACTTGAATCACACTAGGAACATGAAAAGCTGCCAAGTCAAATACCAGAGCTGCACAGGAGGCTGAGACAAGGTCTCCAGTGATTTGTCACTGTTGATGGCACTGGGGGCCATGGGTTCCCTTCTGCTTCTGGATTTTGGGAGTGGGGCGGGCAATGCCAGAGTCTTGCCAAGATTTAGAAGATTTTACCAAATACTGACGAGTGTAGCCAGCCAAGAAGAGATTTTGCCTACAATTTCCCAAGAGGAAAGCAAGCCATTGTGAGAAATGACTGGTTTCTGTTGTTCTGCATTTATACATTTACCTACACTGAGGCATTTTGATACATCCACTGAGTGCATTTGCTGAAAAACTGATCAAAACACACCAGTCATCTTTAAAAATAAGTCTATTTCCCTAATATTTTTTCTGCTAATGAAAGAAAAACTCACAAATGGCTTATATATGTTACAAGAGCCTGTAGGTATTTCAAACCTGGGTCTGTGTTTCCAAAAGTAAATAGTTTGGATTAGAAATAAATAAGTGATGAAAACTTGGGCTGTTGACATTGAGGATAATGAGTGGGGACAGACAGAATCTCAAAAGTTTCTCTGAAAAAGTTTCTTAAAACCTAGACCTTGCTAGCTTCTCTGACCCTCCTGTCTCCTGTTGTATTTGGGTAGATCAGCTCAAGGAGCATGAGGAAGAGGATGGGCCTTCCCTGATCAGTGCCTTGCCCCTGATTGAAGAGGCTGATATTTTTGGTCTCTCAGAGATGAAACGATTTAGGAGAGTCCCTTCTGGGTGAGCTTAAGGAGGCACTGAGAGATATTGCAGAGCAAGCAGGATAAGAAGAGACCCCCGCACTTTCCAGGCAGTGTCTTCCTAGCACATATAAAACTTTTCATATAACTATCCACCACCATCTAGACAGCAGTTTGGTTTTGCCCAGTGCTGCTCCCATCGGAAAGTTGTTCCAGGACCTCCCTGCTCTGCTGATTAGGACTTTCTTCTAATTTGCAGACGACATTTATTTGTGAGCAGTGTATAACCATTTGTTCTTGTGCCAATATGGCCCTAAAACTTAAAAAAAAAAAAAAAAAAGCCCTTCTCCGTCCCTGTTGTTTATTCATGATGTATTTATAGACAGTGATCCTATCTCTTCTCAGTCACTCCCTTGTTAAACCAAACAAGTCCCCGCTGTGCTGGGACAGCCTCATGGGACATCCCTTCCCATGTCTGTCCCTCATGGGATTGTCTCTTTCACCCGGTGCTGGTCTGTGGGTCTCTGAGGGAAAACAAGAGACTGAGCCGGTACCCACAAGGGTTGCGCAGAGGGAGCACAAGGTGTTTTTCATGGTTGCCTTCATCATCCATCCTTGGCTAAGACAGACAAATATATCAGTAGAAGGGTAGCCGAAGAAGGGCTTTACCCTGCAATAGTTGCTCCATGGGACCGGCCCTAGTGCACAGCCTTGAACCCACTGTGGCTCAGCTGTGCTCTGTAGAGCAGACCCGATTTTCACCACAGAGGGGTACACAGAAGGATACGTATCTTAGAGCAGTGGATGAGCTGCAAATTCACACCCTAGTCCACAGTAAGTCCTTCTTGCATTTGCAAAGTATATAAAGGAGCATGATTACTCCTTCCCTCCATCAAGAGGAGTAACTCTCTTTGTTTAGACAATTTTCAAAGTAGTGCAACAGCTGCACACACACCCCACCTCAGCTTCATGTGCTGCAGAGGGGGGCAAATGCAGCACACACACACGTTTTACTCGGTATTACAAGGCAAGAACTTTCAGCTTATCATTTCACTGGACAAATGATACAAGCAAAGCATGGCTGAGCAGCTCAAGGCTTGGCATGAACAGGTCTCAGATAAATCAGGGTAACGTGTGGCTTTTTTGACAAGCTACCACCTAAAAAAGCCCCAGAGCATTCTGAAATATGCCTGGAAGCAAACAGGGCTTGACCATATGTGACTGAGAAAGTTATTAATCTCCTCAGAAAAACTTCTTTCATGTCACACAGGAAACTTCCCTTTTTTTTTAATTACTCACTAACTGCAACAAATAGGTTAACTGCTTGTGGGATGACTGAGTCTCTTCAGGCCCATGTTCAAATAAAACGACACAATAAAAGCAAAAGTAAGCATCTTTCAGTCTGGCTGCTTCCACAACACCTTGCAAACAAGTTGTTGGAGTCTTTTTATCTGCCTGCCTAATTTTGTCCATATCCAGTGTGCAGCCAGTGTGGAAAGTGGGGGAAAGCATAGCGGCTGTTTGGTAACAGGCAGCAGCACAGCAGCTCCTGACAGCCTAGAACCACAAGTGAGGAATATTAGATCCACAACTCCAAGGTGTTTTCTGTTATAAATTATAGTGAATTCACTGTGCTAAGAAACTGGTTTCTGGAGAAAATTATAGGCAATATGTCAGCTACAAATGATTTATGCATAAAGCAACCTGTACTGCAGGAACCCAGGGGGTATAATAACAAGACAAAAAAATCATTTAATCTTGTATGTAAATTTAAGCAGGCAGGAATTTGGGAAGAACTGCTTGTTTTTATTCCATCTTGTGTTGCTGCCAAGTAAAGACAATATTTGAGCAGAAAGGCACTGATGTGGAGCAGGTAGATAGGCTTGCCAATTTCCAGCAAGATACATTTTAAATCGGCTTCTTGGTTTCAGTTCAACACCCTCTGAGAATTGATTGGTTTCCATCTGACAAGAAAGGAGTCAGAAAAGCAGAAGACTCTTTCTGGGCTAGATAAACTCAGCATGAGCAATGCTGTCTGTGGACCCGATGAATGTGAAACATGCCAGCATTCAGCAAAAAACTGATTCCTCTCCCCTTATTCACAGGCAAGTCTATTAATTCTTAGGAGACTCCTGCTGGAGTAAGATTGTAGGCGAGCAAAGGGAGCTGAATCAGCTAAGACTTGAAGAATTGGCACTGGCCTGGACTTTGCAGGCAAAGAGACATTTCACATGAAGTGAGTGTTATTGCAGATAGGCAGAAGGAAACAAAGTGTCATCAGGTTTTCTCACCTATTTTTTAAACAATTTGTTAATGAGCTTCAAGGAGCTAATATGGTATTATCCAGTAAAAATAGATGGCCGTGTTCCAGCTAGACCTTGTCCCAGGAGCGTTGCAGGCATGCAAATTAGTAAGCAGCTTGTACTAGCCCCTCACTTTCCCAGGAGAACATCTATAGGCTGTGGAGAGGAAGCAGAGCCATTGCTCCAACCTTCCTACCACTGCTTCAACTTTCCACCACCTAGTGTCCCCCTCTCTCTAAAACGAGATGGAAAAGATGCCGCTCATTCAAGCACTGCTTTGCCTGGTCCTTGTGGCACAGAGATCTTTTCCCACCAGGTGAAGAGGACTTGCCTCTTGCTCTTACTGTCACCACCAAGGAGTAGCATAGTGAGATGAAGCAAAGAGATTGACATGGAGCCAAACCCTGCTGCCCTTGTTATTTTGTGTTCAGGTGCAACTTCCCTCAGTGGATTCATAAAGGACTAAGACTGAGAGAATGAGGTTCGTGAAATATTTACCATTACTGTACATGATAATGAGTTTTCTGCATATCTATATGCAATACACACACACATATAAATGCAGTGCACACACACACATATATGCAATATGTCTGAGTTATGATAGCTGTGGGAGTGATTGCCTGGAATTGTCTGTCCACTGTAAATTAAATATGACAGTTCTACATCTGCATCAATGTTAATACTCTTTTAAGACTCTTCTTTCTCAGATGCTGGCGTTGGTCTCACAGTCTGTGAGTATAGGTCATAGTCTTTATTTTCTTTTGGCATAACAGATACAGAGGAAGTCTTATCTCTTCATAGTCTTGCAGTTGGGATCTAGAGAAGCCAATGAGGGTGAGGAAGGTTAGGGGAGCTCTGGAAAGGACCACCCAGATTAAGTTTATAGCAATCATGCTTTGTTACTCTATTGCAGAGAGCAGAGCAGAACAACAAGGGCAAAATAAATTCTTCTTCTTTGCAAGGGTAAGATATTTGCATGAACTTTGTCCTGAAGGAAAATACAGACAGAACAGTAGAAATCCTTCCAAAGGGCTGTGATGTAGAAAGATCTTTTTCACCAATACTATCGTGGTGCTGTTTTGCCATGGTTCATAAATAAGCCATGCAGTTATCAAGGTAAAACAGCAACACATATGTATTACTCAGGAGACACAAGTTCTGCCGAGCTTTTTCAGTGTCCCAGATACAGTCTAAGCAGGTCTCCAGCGCTGAGGTCCATGCTTGAGCTGTAAGCAGCCCTGGCATCTCCCCACCCTGAACCAGGAGGGTAGCGAGAGCTCTCCTTTCCATTGGTTCATCATCTCCCCTCTCCTTCAGTTCCCCTGCAATCAAAGGTGCCTTATAGCTCCAGTAAGATTCTGTTGTGCTGCCTTTCTCTGCAATGGCTACCTTGTTTTGTTCCTGCCCCTCATTTCTTTTTAAATGAAACCAAATCACTGTGATTTAATCAAGCCCCAAGCTGGAAGATGACTAGGCTTTTATCCACTTTTTCATCTATGCACTTATGTATCCATACCAAACTCACTGGTTTAGGGTATATCTCAGACTACAGGTCAGCCATTACATTCATTAAAATTGACACAACTTCCACCTTCCCAGAGCATGTGTTAAGGAAAGGGAATCACTACCTGCTGTACGAAAATCGCAGGGATGTGCTAGATGCATTTCCCCTTTATTTCTCAATTATGTATTTAGAAGTATTTTTCTGAATACCTTTACATATTTCTTTTTTGATTTCTCTGAGGACATCCTATATGAGAATTTATTACTAATCATGTGAATTGATTGGTGTCAAAAATACCATGAGCGTTCCCAGGGAAAGGACAGTCTCATGGTGTGCTACTGACAGACACAGTCTTTCATGAGGGCTCAGGAAAAACTGATTGACCTCTTTGGAGAAAAGAAGGCCTCATTGTTAACCTATCAAAGAAAGGTTGTGAAACTCTTAAAAACAATGAAGATCTGTAACAAGTAGTTCAAATGGAAAAATAAATTGATTTACTCAATGTTTTGCAGTGTATATGGTCAGGGAGACAGCTCAGGACAGAGCCAGTTAACAGACTGAGGTTAGAAATTAAGAGGACAGGACTTAACTTTCTGTAGCAGCATGTTTAGACATGAAGAGAAAGATGTGGTTTGTGTTTAGTGAGCAGCTAGTAAAATGAAATATGTTATGTGTATGTGCTAGTACACCCTCATTCCCTGTCTCACTCAATTTTCTGCTTAGATACCATAAAGCTGAGTTACTGGCCAGCTGCAGCCAACTGTGCTGCTCTTTAAATATTATTATACTATTCTAGACAAGTAGGTGAAAAAAGCCTGGCACATGATCTGCCTAGCATGAGTTCACCCATGAAGACTTTGAGCACCAAAGGCTTCAGCTGAGGCGAGAACTTGGACACAGTTTTGTGTTCCCAAAGTCCCATAGTGGGTAGAGAAAAGCATTACTTTTCCTTCTTTCAAGCCAATGTCATGGTCTACTTTATGCCAAGAGGCGCAGTACATCCCCAGCTGAGGTGTCATGTTGCGGTTTCTTCTCTGCTCCAAGATCATCATGCCAATCAACACTGGGTGGGAGATTGCAGTGCTCTGCTGCTCAGGTGTGCCTCTTCTGAGGTAGGAGGCCATCATGATGACCTGCATGGAAAACATGGGATGTAGCTCATTCTGTGGGAAAGACTGAAGAAGGAGCAGACTGTTACACAAGGCTCCCATTTAAGGTGTGAGACATGACTGGGAGGAGAAAAAGGTTGGCTTGAGCTGGATAATGACTTCATTTGAACAGGTAATACATAGGATTAAGGACCAGCATCTATTTAGAGACCTGTAAAAAGTAATCCCAGACTTCCTCAAAATGGTTTTTGTCCTCTTACTGACAAACTGCTTCTGGATTTTCTACCAGGGTCTAGATTGAGGTATTGCTACCAATGCAGCATTGAGATCCAGGACAATTGAAATCGGTCAAAGCTCTGCTGTGTATTTCAACAGAAAAAACTCGAGCCCTATATCATATCAACTCTGCAAAGGGAGATTACCACTTAACTCTGCCCCAGTACATCCCCGTGTAAGCAACCATACATTTTTAAGTTCTTAAGGAAAGAGAGCGAAACATCAGTTGGCAAGCTGTGCTCAAAGTGTCACCTATCCTGCACTCAGCTACATCCAGCATGAGTATGCTAAAGAAAATGTGAACAGTAGCAACAAACCAGAGATGTACTTGTCTCATATGTTTTAAGGAATATGTCTACACTCAGTCTAGCAGCCTCCCCACAATGTAAGTTCTTTCTTTTTTTTTTTAATTCCCATAAAATTTTACTACATTTGTACGATATGCAATTAATGAGCCATAGAATCATCGAAATTAGAAATGGAAAAGATGCATTAAGTCATCTAGTCCATCCCCTGACAGTTCAGGATTGTTCCCTACAGTGTATTTTTATATTTTCTAATACTCTGTACAGTCCAGATTTAAATGTCTCCAGAGATGAAGCTTCCACCAATTCATTTAGAGAACTGTTCCATAGTCCTGCAGCTCTCACTATCTGGAAAATTTTCCTCTTAAGGACACATACATCTTTCTTTTCTCACTTTTACTTCTTCTGTTTTAGTTGTAATCTCTTCTACCAACTAAAATAATTCCCCTCCCTGCTGATATTTATACTTTATGTCATCATGCCTTCTCCTTTAATATTGCTTACATAAACTATATGCATTCAGTTTTCATGCCTTGCTTACATGCCCAACTGTTTCCCTCCAGCCCTTTAATCATTTTATGTTGCTCTTTCTGAACTCCCTCTACACTGTCTGCTTCCTTCTGATAAAAAGGCAGCAAGGGCAGGATTCCAGGTTCAATTTTTCCAGGTTTGCATAGGAAAATAGTGTTACCCACCTGCTCTACATCATTCAATCATTGCAGCTCCTCAGCTGCCATATTGCCTTGAAAACGCCTGTGTGAATTGTGGCCCACAGGTACTTGTATAGTGATGACATGTTACTGAATGGATTGCAAAAGTGAATCTCAGTAAGGTCTCTGACTGTTCAAAATGGCTGATATTAGTAGATGATACACCTAAGTTGTGGGGAAAAAAAAAGAAAGAAGAGGAAGGTAAGACAAATGAGAAGCAATGCCACTGATTTGTTCCATAATTTTGAGAGGTCTCTAGGGATATTTTAAAACACTGAGTACTGGACTTCGTATTTATCCACTAGATGATTGCAGATGATTGCAGCTCAACATTTTTGGATGGCATCCTGGTCCCATTATAAATTCTGGGAGCTTTGTCATGAGTGCCCCTTCTTCTGAGTTCTTGGCTATCACTGAGGCAAAATTTTAAGGGGTCAGGGGTTGCATCACTGAATTTTAGGATCTAGAGGGGCTCAGGGTTAATCAGGTTGCCCTTCGTTCCAGGAAGAGAAAGAAAAAAGCCTTTACTTTAAACAGGGTGAATGCTGAGAAGAGCCAAGCCAAAATCAAGAGGCATAAAGACATCAAAAAATGTCACAATGAAAATGGTATAAAATCCTTAATAGAATAAAATAGGTGGATGCTATAGCGACAAACCTCAGTCATGGTATTTCAAGTGAAGTGATTCCTTCTTCTGCTTTAAATCCTTTTAATGTGCCTTCTATTGAATATCTCATACAGGTGGAGCACTATAAATTCTGCTATCTAGCAGCACACACCATTTGTATGAACACTTTATTCCAGCTGAGACACAAGTATTAATAGCAACACGGATCCTTCCTTTCAAGCTCTTTCCTTCCCTGGAAAAATTTATTTCTGCTGCCTTTGGCAAGACTTGCTCTGAGGGAGCTACTACAGAAGGACCAAATACAGCAAGCGAGAAGTAATTCTAAAACTCTTTTTTATGATAGACATTTCACATGTAAAGCTGTCTTAACCTGTCTGTCTGTTTCTCTCAGGCTATACCATTCTGAAAATTAATTCTTAATGAATCTTTAAATGTGTGAAGAGCAGAGCCATGTGCTTTAGCAATAATAATTAACAAAAGTGAAACTGTAGGCTTCTTAGGGCAGGAATGAACATTTTGTACTTGTTGGCAGTGTCATCCCTCTCTGTGAACTGAGCTAAATAGCAATATGAAAGGGTAAATAACTGTGGTAGTTTCACTCTGGGCCTTCCTGGAGACTATTGTGAAACTACCACAATAACCTAAGAGCAGGAGGTTGTTCCATAGAGCCCC
Source organism: Lepidothrix coronata (assembly GCF_001604755.1). Taxonomy (NCBI): domain Eukaryota; kingdom Metazoa; phylum Chordata; class Aves; order Passeriformes; family Pipridae; genus Lepidothrix; species Lepidothrix coronata. The sequence continues at coordinate 452,833 of NW_016690474.1, forward strand.
ATCAGTTTACTTTCCCATGTATTGATCTAATACACAGAGCAGATTTTCAAAAAAATGGGATTTTTTTTGAGTCATGGCCATTTTTGATGGGGTTGTATGAGAGAAGCCACAGCTTGAAAAGACCAGCTAGGTCACTCACTCTACTTCCCTGTTCCAGAGCCTCTGTAATGGGACCAACACAAGGACCATGAGCAAGTCTATCAGTGAAATAATTCACAACAACTGAAAGTGCCAATGTTCAGCAAAGCAAAGATGAAGACCTTTGCAGCTGACTGTCATCCCTGGCTCCTTAGAAATTGTTTTCACAGTAGGATAGTCCATGTGGCACATTAAATAACTCATTGCTTTTTCATGGCCAAGCACTTAACCATTAATAAGCTAGATTAAAATATTTTTGCTAGTTCTGCTATAATACTTCATAAATTGACAGCAAGAAATTCACTGCCAATTGAAGAAATTAGCTAATCCTAGGAGAAAATCCCAACCTAATACACCTACAAGTTTAACTGCAAACTAGAATTTCCTTAATGGTGCTGTGTTATTTTCAAGTGGCATTTCAGTGGTTTATCTGCTTGTGCAAGATGAGCATACGGTAGAACTCCTTCCTCCTTTCTGACAGTTCTCCACAAACTAGGGTGTAATCCCATTGTGTCTTTTTCCACAGTTATCATCTGCACAGAAATTTGCCCCTAGACTAAGTTCTTGTAGATTCTGGAAGGAGTTACAGGTCCATGTAAAAATACTCGGTTGCTCCAAGGAGAGGCTGAATGACTATGTTTTTACCTAATATCCTGGCCTGATTTTTTATGGCCCTGAATCAAAGGCTGAACAAGCCCAGACATTGGGAAAGTTTGCAT